>NC_047024.1:35327750-35588844 GCF_902652985.1 Pecten maximus | reverse complement strand
ATTAAACAGTTATTCTTTTGTTATAGGCACGTCTGACTATCGTGTGGTTAGACAAGTAGCTGAAGGTGGAAGTTGAATTTGGCACCGATATCAAGTTTACACACGAGCCTATTTTGGACTATATTAATAAAAATGGATGTTTAGTCCATGACTAAACGTTCAGTGCAAATGGATAACTCTTTCTTATCAGCCGTTGCTATCAGCTCAAGTATAAGTTATCCTTCCAATAGACAGCGATATGTTCTCTTTGTATCCAGATCTATTTGCATTATACGTCATTAATTTCATTCCGCAGTGCACGGCAGACACAAACGCAGTTCAGTTCATCGAGATGACTACAGTCAAGATTATATGACCGAAAACATGCGTACTGTAATGAGCACACGAATAATTCCTATTTATATAACTAAGGAGAAAGGTATACATTGTACAACATAACACGAAAACACTTTTTGCCTTCAAAGTCAACATAAAATAACAGATTCCGGATCGGGTGATGCTACAGGTGATCACGCGACGGGTTCTTATTTATATCTAACTAAGGAACAAAATGTACGTCATCAACACGAAAACGTATTTTGCTTTTAAATTCAACACAAAAGGACAACACCAGGAGCAGGTGATGCTACAGCGGAACAGGAAATACGTCATTTCCCTGACAATTCAGAGGCACAAACAGTCAATAAGGTAATATGTTATGTAGTTTTTGGAGGGGACGATGCTCTTCAAATAAATGTTCTTGATTTATTTTAATGTCACATTTCTTTAAGGCATTAATTGCTTAATACAATTAAGCTTTGAATTAAGCTTTTGTCTAACATTATCAAAAGAATAGCATGTTTGTTTCACATCAATTAACTTTTTAAAGACATATGGTATGAACGAAAGGAGAAACGTCTTTTGAGTAATCTAGATATAGTGCAACAAATTCTTTGCTTGCAGCCCGTTGGTAAAACATATTATCACGTTTGTTTGGAAAAAGAAGTAATAAGCAATAATTATCCGAAATCGGTTAGATATATACTCGCGTATAACGTGCACACACTTCTCAGTTATAGTTTGTTAGATAGACGGGGTGTATTACTGTCAAGGTTGATCTGTCAGATGGACGGAGTGTAATACTGTTTATGTTGATTAGTCAGATAGACGGAGTGTACTACTGTCAATGTTGATTTGTCAGATAGACGGAGTGTAATACTGTCAATGTTGATTTGTCAGATAGTCGAAGTGTATTACTGTCAAGGTTGATTTGTCTGATGGACGGAGTGTAATACTGTCAATGTTGATTTGTCAGATAGACGGAGTGTAATAATGACAATGTTGATTAGTTAGATAGACGGAGTGTAATACTGTCAATGTTGATTTGTTAGATAGACGGAGTGTAATACTGTCAATGTTGATTTGTCAGATAGACGGAGTGTAATACTGTCAATGTTGATTTGTCAGATAGACGGGGTGTATTACTGTCAATGTTGATTTGTCAGATAGACGGGGTGTATTACTGTCAATGTTGATTTGTTTGATAGACGGAGTGTATTACTGTTAATGTTGATTAGTCAGATAGACGGAGTGTAATACTGTCAATGTTGATTTGTCAGATAGACGGAGTGTAATACTGTCAATGTTGATTAGTCAGATAGTCGGAGTGTAATACTGTCAATGTTGATTTGTCAGATAGACGAAGTGTAATACTGTCAATGTTGATTTGTTAGATAGACGGAGTGTAATAATGACAATGTTGATTTGTTAGATAGACGGAGTGTAATACTGTCAATGTTGATTTGTTAGATAGACGGAGTGTAATAATGACAATGTTGATTTGTTAGATAGACGGAGTGTAATACTGTCAATGTTGATTTGTTAGATAGACGAAGTGTAATACTGTTTATGTTGATTTGTCAGATAGACGGAGTGTAATACTGTCAATGTTGATTTGTCAGATAGACGGAGTGTAATACTGTCAATGTTGATTAGTCAGATAGACGGAGTGTAATACTGTTTATGTTGATTTGTCAGATAGACGGAGTGTAATAATGACAATGTTGATTTGTCAGATAGACGGTGTGTAATACTGTCAAGGTTGATTTGTTAGATAGACGGAGTGTAATACTGTCAATGTTGATTTGTTAGATAGACGGTGTAATACGTGTCAATGTTGATTTGTCAGATAGACGGTGTAATACGTGTCAATGTTGATTTGTCAGATAGACGGGGTGTAATACTGTCAATGTTGATTTGTCAGATAGACGGAGTGTAATACTATCAATGTTGATTAGTCAGATAGACGGAGTGTAATACTGTTTATGTTGATTTGTCAGATAGACGGAGTGTAATAATGACAATGTTGATTTGTCAGATAGACGGTGTGTAATACTGTCAAGGTTGATTTGTTAGATAGACGGAGTGTAATACTGTCAATGTTGATTTGTTAGATAGACGGAGTGTAATAATGACAATGTTGATTTGTCAGATGGACGGAGTGTAATACTGTCAATGTTGATTTGTTAGATAGACGGAGTGTAATACTGTCAATGTTGATTAGTCAGATAGGCGAAGTGTAATACTGTCAATGTTGATTTGTTAGATAGACGGAGTGTATTACTGTCAATGTTGATTTGTCAGATAGACGGGGTGTAATACTGTCAATGTTGATTTGTCAGATAGACGGAGTGTAATACTGTCAATGTTGATTTGTTAGATAGACGGAGTGTAATACTGTCAATGTTGATTAGTCAGATAGACGGAGTGTAATACTGTTTATGTTGATTTGTCATATAGACGGAGTGTAATAATGACAATGTTGATTTGTCAGATAGACGGTGTGTAATACTGTCAAGGTTGATTTGTTAGATAGACGGAGTGTAATACTGTCAATGTTGATTTGTTAGATAGACGGAGTGTAATACTGTCAATGTTGATTTGTCAGATAGACGGAGTGTAATACTGTCAATGTTGATTTGTTAGATAGACGAAGTGTAATACTGTTTATGTTGATTTGTCACATAGGCGAAGTGTAATACTGTCAATGTTGATTTGTCAGATAGACGGAGTGTAATACTGTCAATGTTGATTTGTTAGATAGACGGGGTGTAATACTGTCAATGTTGATTTGTCAGATGGACGGAGTGTAATACTGTCAATGTTGATTTGTCAGATAGACGGAGTGTAATACTGTCAATGTTGATTAGTCAGATAGACGGAGTGTAATACTGTCAATGTTGATTTGTTAGATAGACGGAGTGTAATAATGACAATGTTGATTTGTCAGATGGACGGAGTGTAATACTGTCAATGTTGATTTGTTAGATAGACGGAGTGTAATACTGTCAATGTTGATTAGTCAGATAGGCGAAGTGTAATACTGTCAATGTTGATTTGTCAGATAGACGGGGTGTAATACTGTCAATGTTGATTTGTCAGATAGACGGAGTGTAATACTGTCAATGTTGATTTGTTAGATAGACGGAGTGTAATACTGTCAATGTTGATTAGTCAGATAGACGGAGTGTAATACTGTTTATGTTGATTTGTCAGATAGACGGAGTGTAATAATGACAATGTTGATTTGTCAGATAGACGGTGTGTAATACTGTCAAGGTTGATTTGTTAGATAGACGGAGTGTAATACTTTCAATGTTGATTTGTTAGATAGACGGAGTGTAATACTGTCAATGTTGATTTGTCAGATAGACGGAGTGTAATACTGTCAATGTTGATTTGTTAGATAGACGAAGTGTAATACTGTTTATGTTGATTTGTCAGATAGACGGAGTGTAATACTGTCAATGTTGATTTGTCAAATAGACGGAGTGTAATACCGTCAATGTTGATTTGTTAGATAGACGGTGTAATACGTGTCAATGTTGATTTGTCAGATAGACGGTGTAATACGTGTCAATGTTGATTTGTCAGATAGACGGGGTGTAATACTGTCAATGTTGATTTGTCAGATAGACGGAGTGTAATACTGTTTATGTTGATTTGTCAGATAGACGGAGTGTAATAATGACAATGTTGATTTGTCAGATAGACGGTGTGTAATACTGTCAAGGTTGATTTGTTAGATAGACGGAGTGTAATACTGTCAATGTTGATTTGTTAGATAGACGGAGTGTAATAATGACAATGTTGATTTGTCAGATGGACGGAGTGTAATACTGTCAATGTTGATTTGTCACATAGGCGAAGTGTAATACTGTCAATGTTGATTTGTCAGATAGACGGAGTGTAATACTGTCAATGTTGATTTGTTAGATAGACGGGGTGTAATACTGTCAATGTTGATTTGTCAGATGGACGGAGTGTAATACTGTCAATGTTGATTTGTCAGATAGACGGAGTGTAATACTGTCAATGTTGATTAGTCAGATAGACGGAGTGTAATACTGTCAATGTTGATTTGTCAGATGGACGGAGTATAATACTGCCAAGGTTGATTAGTTAGATAGACGGAGTGTAATACTGCCAATGTTGATTTGTCAGATGGACGGAGTATAATACTGTCAATGTTGATTTGTTAGATAGACGGAGTATAATACTGCCAAGGTTGATTTGTTAGATAGACGGGGTGTAATACTGTCAATGTTGATTTGTTAGATAGACGGAGTGTATTACTGTCAATGTTGATTTGTCAGATAGACGGAGTATAATACTGTCAATGTTGATTTGTTAGATAGATGGAGTGTAATACTGTCAATGTTGATTTGTCAGATAGACGAAGTGTAATACTGTCAATGTTGATTTGTCAGATAGACGGGGTGTAATACTGTCAATGTTGATTTGTTAGATAGACGGGGTGTATTACTGTCAATGTTGATTTGTTAGATAGACGGAGTGTAATACTGTCAATGTTGATTTGTTAGATAGACGGAGTATAATACTGCCAAGGTTGATTAGTCAGATAGACGGAGTGTAATACTGTTTATGTTGATTTGTCAGATAGACGGAGTGTAATAATGACAATGTTGATTTGTCAGATAGACGGTGTGTAATACTGTCAAGGTTGATTTGTTAGATAGACGGAGTGTAATACTGTCAATGTTGATTTGTTAGATAGACGGAGTGTAATACTGTCAATGTTGATTTGTCAGATAGACGGAGTGTAATACTGTCAATGTTGATTTGTTAGATAGACGAAGTGTAATACTGTTTATGTTGATTTGTCAGATAGACGGAGTGTAATACTGTCAATGTTGATTTGTCAAATAGACGGAGTGTAATACTGTCAATGTTGATTTGTTAGATAGACGGTGTAATACGTGTCAATGTTGATTTGTCAGATAGACGGTGTAATACGTGTCAATGTTGATTTGTCAGATAGACGGAGTGTAATAATGACAATGTTGATTTGTCAGATAGACGGTGTGTAATACTGTCAAGGTTGATTTGTTAGATAGACGGAGTGTAATACTGTCAATGTTGATTTGTTAGATAGACGGAGTGTAATAATGACAATGTTGATTTGTCAGATGGACGGAGTGTAATACTGTCAATGTTGATTTGTCACATAGGCGAAGTGTAATACTGTCAATGTTGATTTGTCAGATAGACGGAGTGTAATACTGTCAATGTTGATTTGTTAGATAGACGGGGTGTAATACTGTCAATGTTGATTTGTCAGATGGACGGAGTGTAATACTGTCAATGTTGATTTGTCAGATAGACGGAGTGTAATACTGTCAATGTTGATTAGTCAGATAGACGGAGTGTAATACTGTCAATGTTGATTTGTCAGATGGACGGAGTATAATACTGCCAAGGTTGATTAGTTAGATAGACGGAGTGTAATACTGTCAATGTTGATTTGTCAGATGGACGGAGTATAATACTGTCAATGTTGATTTGTTAGATAGACGGAGTATAATACTGCCAAGGTTGATTTGTTAGACAGACGGGGTGTAATACTGTCAATGTTGATTTGTTAGATAGACGGAGTGTATTACTGTCAATGTTGATTTGTCAGATAGACGGAGTATAATACTGTCAATGTTGATTTGTTAGATAGATGGAGTGTAATACTGTCAATGTTGATTTGTCAGATAGACGAAGTGTAATACTGTCAATGTTGATTTGTCAGATAGACGGGGTGTAATACTGTCAATGTTGATTTGTTAGATAGACGGGGTGTATTACTGTCAATGTTGATTTGTTAGATAGACGGAGTGTAATACTGTCAATGTTGATTTGTTAGATAGACGGAGTATAATACTGCCAAGGTTGATTTGTTAGATAGACGGGGTGTAATACTGTCAATGTTGATTTGTTAGATAGACGGAGTGTATTACTGTCAATGTTGATTTGTCAGATAGACGGAGTGTAATACTGTCAATGTTGATTAGTCAGATAGACGGAGTGTAATACTGTCAATGTTGATTTGTCAGATGGACGGAGTATAATACTGCCAAGGTTGATTAGTTAGATAGACGGAGTGTAATACTGTCAATGTTGATTTGTCAGATGGACGGAGTATAATACTGTCAATGTTGATTTGTTAGATAGACGGAGTGTAATACTGTCAATGTTGATTAGTCAGATAGACGGAGTGTAATAATGACAATGTTGATTTGTCAGATAGACGGTGTGTAATACTGTCAAGGTTGATTTGTTAGATAGACGGGGTGTAATACTGTCAATGTTGATTTGTTAGATAGACGGAGTGTATTACTGTCAATGTTGATTTGTCAGATAGACGGAGTATAATACTGTCAATGTTGATTTGTTAGATAGATGGAGTGTAATACTGTCAATGTTGATTTGTCAGATAGACGAAGTGTAATACTGTCAATGTTGATTTGTCAGATAGACGGGGAGTAATACTGTCAATGTTGATTTGTTAGATAGACGGGGTGTATTACTGTCAATGTTGATTTGTTAGATAGACGGAGTGTAATACTGTCAATGTTGATTTGTTAGATAGACGGAGTATAATACTGCCAAGGTTGATTAGTCAGATAGACGGAGTGTAATACTGTTTATGTTGATTTGTCAGATAGACGGAGTGTAATAATGACAATGTTGATTTGTCAGATAGACGGTGTGTAATACTGTCAAGGTTGATTTGTTAGATAGACGGAGTGTAATACTGTCAATGTTGATTTGTTAGATAGACGGAGTGTAATACTGTCAATGTTGATTTGTCAGATAGACGGAGTGTAATACTGTCAATGTTGATTTGTTAGATAGACGAAGTGTAATACTGTTTATGTTGATTTGTCAGATAGACGGAGTGTAATACTGTCAATGTTGATTTGTCAAATAGACGGAGTGTAATACTGTCAATGTTGATTTGTTAGATAGACGGTGTAATACGTGTCAATGTTGATTTGTCAGATAGACGGTGTAATACGTGTCAATGTTGATTTGTCAGATAGACGGGGTGTAATACTGTCAATGTTGATTAGTCAGATAGACGGAGTGTAATACTGTTTATGTTGATTTGTCAGATAGACGGAGTGTAATAATGACAATGTTGATTTGTCAGATAGACGGTGTGTAATACTGTCAAGGTTGATTTGTTAGATAGACGGAGTGTAATACTGTCAATGTTGATTTGTTAGATAGACGGAGTGTAATAATGACAATGTTGATTTGTCAGATGGACGGAGTGTAATACTGTCAATGTTGATTTGTCACATAGGCGAAGTGTAATACTGTCAATGTTGATTTGTCAGATAGACGGAGTGTAATACTGTCAATGTTGATTTGTTAGATAGACGGGGTGTAATACTGTCAATGTTGATTTGTCAGATGGACGGAGTGTAATACTGTCAATGTTGATTTGTCAGATAGACGGAGTGTAATACTGTCAATGTTGATTTGTCAGATAGACGGAGTGTAATACTGTCAATGTTGATTTGTCAGATGGACGGAGTATAATACTGCCAAGGTTGATTAGTTAGATAGACGGAGTGTAATACTGTCAATGTTGATTTGTCAGATGGACGGAGTATAATACTGTCAATGTTGATTTGTTAGATAGACGGAGTATAATACTGCCAAGGTTGATTTGTTAGATAGACGGGGTGTAATACTGTCAATGTTGATTTGTTAGATAGACGGAGTGTATTACTGTCAATGTTGATTTGTCAGATAGACGGAGTATAATACTGTCAATGTTGATTTGTTAGATAGATGGAGTGTAATACTGTCAATGTTGATTTGTCAGATAGACGAAGTGTAATACTGTCAATGTTGATTTGTCAGATAGACGGGGTGTAATACTGTCAATGTTGATTTGTTAGATAGACGGGGTGTATTACTGTCAATGTTGATTTGTTAGATAGACGGAGTGTAATACTGTCAATGTTGATTTGTTAGATAGACGGAGTATAATACTGCCAAGGTTGATTTGTTAGATAGACGGGGTGTAATACTGTCAATGTTGATTTGTTAGATAGACGGAGTGTATTACTGTCAATGTTGATTTGTCAGATAGACGGAGTATAATACTGTCAATGTTGATTTGTTAGATAGATGGAGTGTAATACTGTCAATGTTGATTTGTCAGATAGACGAAGTGTAATACTGTCAATGTTGATTTGTCAGATAGACGGGGTGTAATACTGTCAATGTTGATTTGTTAGATAGACGGGGTGTATTACTGTCAATGTTGATTTGTTAGATAGACGGAGTGTAATACTGTCAATGTTGATTTGTCAAATAGACGGAGTGTAATACTGTCAATGTTGATTTGTCAGATAGACGGAGTGTAATACTGTCAATGTTGATTTGTCAGATAGACGGAGTGTAATAATGACAATGTTGATTTGTCAGATAGACGAAGTGTCATACTGTCAATGTTGATTTGTCAGATGGACGGAGTGTAATACTGTCAAGGTTGATTTGTCATATGGACGGAGTGTAATACTGTCAATGTTGATTTGTCAGATAGTCGAAGTGTAATACTGTCAATGTTGATTTGTTAGATAGACGGGGTGTAATACTGTCAAGGTTGATTTGTCAGATGGACGGAGTGTACAACTGACTACCAAGGTCGGTTTGTTAGATAGACGGTGTAATATTACGTGTAATATGCTAGATATACATACTAACCTGGTTGATTTGTAAGGTATAAATACTAACACGGTTGATTTGTTGGATAAACATACTAACACGGTTGATTTGTTAGGTATACATAATGACACGGTTGATTTGTTAGATATACATAATGACACGGTTGATTTGTTAGATATACATAATGTCACGATTGATTTGTTAGGTATACATAATGACACGGTTGATTTGTTAGATATACATAATGACACTTTTGATTTGTAAGATATACATAATGACACTGTTGATTTGTTAGATATACATAATGACACGGTTGATTTGTTAGGTATACATAATGACACGGTTTATTTGTTAGATATACATACTAACACGGTTGATTTGTTAGATATACAATGTACATACTAACACGGTTGATTTGTTAGATATAAATACTAACACGGTTGATTTGTTAGGTTTACATAATGACACGGTTGATTTGTTAGGTATACATATTGACACGGTTGATTTGTTAGATATACATAATGACACGGTTGATTTGTTAGATATACATAATGACACGATTAATTTGTTAGATATACATACTAACACGGTTGATTTGTTAGGTATACATAATGACACGGTTGATTTGTTAGATATACATAATGACACGGTTGATTTGTTAGATATACATAGTGACACGGTTGATTTGTTAGATATACATACTAACACGGTTGATTTGTTAGGTATACATAATGACACGGTTGATTTGTTAGATATACATAATGACACGGTTGATTTGTTAGATATACCTAATGACACGGTTGATTTGTTAGATATACATACTAACACGGTTGATTTGTTAGGTATACATAATGACACGGTTGATTTGTTAGATATACCTAATGACACGGTTGATTTGTTAGATATACATACTAACACGGTTGATTTGTTAGATATACATAATGACACGGTTGATTTGTTAGATATACATACTAACACGGTTGATTTGTTAGGTATACATAATGACACGGTTGATTTGTTAGATATACATAATGACACGGTTGATTTGTTAGATATACATACTAACACGGTTGATTTGTTAGATATACATACTAACACGGTTGATTTGTTAGGTATACATAATGACACGGTTGATTTGTTAGATATACATAATGACACGGTTGATTTGTTAGGTTTGCAATATGGGCTTTACGTATTTTTTTACGTAACATGTTCACATTCTGCACTGAAAATATCCCTCGACGTTTGATGATTGATAATCTGTTTTACTTTCTGTACATCGAAATGCTCTGGGTGCAACAAATTATCATGACGCTGATACGCTATTGGTGTGTAAGAATCAATATCAAACGTACAGTCAAGGCTGAGGTATAGAATAACTATTCGCGTCAACAACATTTTAAAGACTTTAATACCGCAGGCATCTGTGGGGATGTTCCAGTCGATGTGTACTTGATATGTACTTCGTTCGGCGAGGGAATCGGAAAATGCTGATCAACGCAAAAAGGCCGGTAATTTATTGAAAAATGTTTCCTTAAATAGCAACGAGTTTAGTTGAATAATATGTGATGTCTAGGTTGAAGAGTTTTATTATCACTGGAATTTCTGAAGCATTCCTAACATGACTGTAAAAGACCTATCAAATACAATTTATCCCCGGCGATTGAACGTAGAATTTTATGGCAGTAAAAATACTGCAGTGCAGTCTAGAAGCCAACGGTATTACTACATAAGAAAAACCTATTACCAATCTGTCACATCTATCAATGTGCAGCACAAGCCTGTTAAAGAAAAGCAATTTCCTTAAAAGCATACAGATATGCTGTAAGTGTTAATCCCAATGTCACAAAGATATATAGATTAGGACAACCTGTTCATGTCTACACTTCGATTCCCTTAAAGACTGGCCATGTCTGGATTTCTACGATTTTAGATCATCAGCGACGATTTCGAGAAGGTCGAACCATCTGTGAAATTTAATCTAATTCATGACAAACGAGGTGGCTATTACTAAAATCTAAAGTTCAAGGCTGAGAGAATATTTGAAATGTGTTATTCTCCACATTTATCTCGACCTTAATTTACTTAGACCCGCTAGCGATGAGCGAATACCACGCCGTGCTTGTCACTGGGATATATACAATTATCTTCCTTCATATAATGTTTAAAAAAAAAGTTTGCTTTCCAAATGATGAATTTTCCTTATCTGAATAATATCATACATTCATCCCTTATCTATGGTACCAATGGTTTGTTACAGATATCGCAAACCGAATTTATTTTTTACATTTATTCTGACTTTTCTTGTAGAAGTAGAATAACAGATTATGCATTACGAAAATATCAGTGGTACTGAAATCGTTAAGATCATTGCTCTCTATATCAACGGGAACACATTGTTATAACATGTCTATCCACTTGAACCAGCTCTAATCCTCAACTATTTTACTTATTTTTGTTTTCACGTGAGACTTATTTATTTGTTTATCCAAACAACAATTAACAAACATACACTTACTAATCACACACTTACCAAACATACACTTACTAAACATACACTTACCAAACACACACTTACCAAACATACACTTACTAAACATACACTTACTAAACATACACTTACTAAACACACACTTACCACACATACACTTACTAAACATACACTTACCACACATACACTTACTAACATACACTTACCAAACACACACTTACTAAACACACACTTACTAACACACACTTACCAAACACACACTTAACAAACATACACTTACCAAACACACACTTACTAAACACACACTTACTAAACACACACTTACCACACATACACTTACTAACATACACTTACCAAACACACACTTACCAAACACACACTTACTAAACATACACTTACCAAACACACACTTACCAAACATGCACTTACTAAACATACACTTACTAAATATACACTTACTAAACACACACTTACCACACATACACTTACTAAACATACACTTACCACACACACACTTACCACACATACACTTACCAAACATACACTTACCAAACATACACTTACCAAACACACTTACCAAACACACACTTACTAAACACACACTTACTAAACATACACTTACCACACACACACTTACCAAACATACACTTACTAAACATACACTTACTAAACATACACTTACTAAACACACACTTACCACACATACACTTACTAAACATACACTTACCACACATACACTTACTAAACATACACTTACCAAACACACACTTACTAAACATACACTTACTAATCACACACTTACCAAACATACACTTACCACACATACACTTACCAAACACACACTTACCAAACATACACTTACCAAACACACACTAAAACAACACTAAAAACACACACACCAAAACACACACTTACTAAACATACACTTACCACACATACACTTACCAAACATACACTTACTAAACATACACTTACCAAACATACACTTACCAAACACACACTTACCAAACACACACTTACTAAAAAACACACTTACCAAACACACACATACCAAACACACACTTACCAAACATCACTCCCAAAACACACACTTACCAACAACACTTACCACACATACACTTACCAAACCACACACTTCAAACAACACTTACAAACATACACTTACAAACCCAAACCACTTACAAACAACACTTACCACACATACACTTCCCAAACACTTACCAACTACCTAACCAAACATACACTTACTAAACATACACTTACTAAACAAACACTTACCAAACCAAAAACTACTAACAAACACTACCAAACACACACTTACCAAACATACACTTACCAAACATACACTTACCAAACACACACTTACTACATACACTTACCACACATACACTTACCAAACACACACTTACCACACATACACTTACCAAACATACACTTACTAAACATACACTTACTAAACATACACTTACCAAACATACACTTACCAAACACACACTTACTAAACATACACTTACCAACACACACTTACTAAACATACACTTACCACACATACACTTACCAAACACACACTTACTAAACATACACTTACCAAACATACACTTACCAAACATACACTTACCACACATACACTTACCAAACACACACTTACTAAACATACACTTACCAAACATACACTTACCAAACATACACTTACTAAACATACACTTACTAAACATACACTTACCAAACATACACTTACCAAACACACACTTACTAAACACACACTTACTAAACATACACTTACTACACCTACACTTACTACACCTACACTTACTAAACATACACTTACTAAACATACACTTACTAAACACACACTTACTAAACATACACTTACTAAACATACACTTACCAAACATACACTTACTAAACATACACTTACCAAACATACACTTACTAAACATACACTTACTACACATACACTTACTAAACATACACTTACTAAACATACACTTACTACACATACACTTACTAAACATACACTTACTAAACATACACTTACTAAACATACACTTACCAAACATACACTTACTAAACATACACTTACTAAACATACACTTACTAAACATACACTTACTAAACATACACTTACCACACATACACTTACCACACATACACTAACCAAACATACACTTACCAAACATACACTTACTAAACACACACTTACTAAACACACACTTACTAAACACACACTTACTAAACATACACTTACCAAACATACACTTACTAAACATACACTTACTAAACATACACTTACCAAACATACACTTACCAAACACACACTTACTAAACATACACTTACTAAACATACACTTACTAAACATACACTTACCACACATACACTTACCACACATACACTTACTAAACACACACTTACTAAACATACACTTACCAAACACACACTTACTAAACATACACTTACCAAACACACACTTACTAACATACACTTACTAAACATACACTTACTAAACATACACTTACTAAACATACACTTACTAAACATACACTTACCACACATACACTTACCACACATACACTTACCAAACACACACTTACTAAACATACACTTACCAAACACACACTTACTAAACATACACTTACCAAACATACACTTACCAAACATACACTTACCAAACACACACTTACTAAACATACACTTACTAAACATACACTTACCAAACATACACTTACCACACATACACTTACCAAACACACACTTACTAAACACACACTTACCAAACATACACTTACCACACATACACTTACTAAACACACACTTACTAAACATACACTTACCAAACATACACTTACCAAACATACACTTACTAAACATACACTTACTAAACATACACTTACTAAACATACACTTACTAAACATACACTTACCACACATACACTTACTAAACATCCACTTACTAAACATACTTACAACATACACTTCTATCCAACAACATACACTTACCAAACAACACTTACTAAACATACATTTACCAAACAAAACACTTACAACCACACTTCCAAACATACCTTACCAACAAAAACATTTAAACAAAACAACACTTACAAAACATACACTTACCATACACTTACTAACAACCTTACCAAACATACATTTACTAACAACACTACAAACATCCCTACACACATACACTACTAACATACACTTATAAACACACCTTACTAAACATACACTTCCCACACATACACTTACTACAAACCCCTTTACCAAACACACTTACTAAACATACATTTAAACCAAACACCACATTTCCCAAACCATAACACTTCCCAAACCCTACACTTACCACACATACATTTACTAAACAACATTCCCAAACATACACTACTAAACATACATTTACCAAACTACACTTACAAACATACACTTACCACACTACACTTACCAAACACACACTTACCAAACACACTTACTAAACATACACTTACCAACATACATTTAAACAAACACACTTACCAAACATACACTTACCAAACATACACTTACTAAACATACACTTACTAAACATACACTTACTAAACATACACTTACCAAACATACACTTACCAAACATACACTTACTAAACATACACTTACCAAACACACACTTACCAAACAAACACACTTACTAAACATACACTTACCAAACATAAACTTACTACACATACACTTACCAAACACACTTACTAAACATACACTTACCAACATACACTTACCAAACATACACTTACTAAACATACACTTACTAAACATACACTTACCAAACACACACTTACTAAACACACACTTACCAAACATACACTTACTAAACATACACTTACCAAACATCACACTTACCACACTAAAATTTAAAACCACACTACATTTACCAAACTACACTTACTAACATACACTTACTAAACATACACTTACTAAACATACACTTACCCAAACACACACTTACCACACATACACTTACCAAACATACACTTACCAAACATACACTTACCAAACATACACTTACCAAACATACACTTACTAAACATACACTTACCAAACATACACTTACCACACATACACTTACTAAACACACACTTACCAAACACACACTTACTAAACATACACTTACTAAACATACACTTACTAAACATACACTTACCAAACATACACTTACCAAACATACACTTACCAAACATACACTTACTAAACATACACTTACTAAACATACACTTACTAAACATACACTTACCAAACACACACTTACTAAAACATACACTTACCAAACATACACTTACCAAACATACACTTACCAAACATACACTTACCACACATACACTTACTAAACACACACTTACCAAACACACACTTACTAAACATACACTTACCAAACACACACTACTAACATACACTTACCAAAACATACACTCCCAAACATACACTACAAAAACATACACTTCCCAAACAACACTTACTAAACATACATTTACTAACATACACTACTAAACATACACTTCCCAAACAAAACAATTACTAACATCATTACAAACACACTTACAAACATACACTTACTAAACTACACTTCCCAAAAAACCCATTACTAAACATAACTTACAAACACCACTTACAAACAACCTTACCAACCACCATTCCACACTTACCAAACTACACTTACCAAACATACACTTACTAACATAAAACTTCCCAAACATACCTTACAAAACCCACACACTTACCAAACACACTTACTAAAATACACTTACAAACAACACTTACTAAACAACCTAAACACAAACATTTACTACCACACTTACTTAAACCTACTAACACCTTTACCAACAAATTACTAACATACACTTACTAAACAAATTTACACACACACTTACTAAACAACCTTACTAAACACTACACTTACCAAACATACATTAAAACACCACTTACCAAACACACCCCCTTACAAACATACATTTTAACCAAACATCCACTTACTAAACATACACTTACACCACATTTACAAACATACACTTACTAAACTACCTTACAACATACACTTACTAAACATACCTTACAAAACCACTTACAACTCCCTTTCCCAAACTACATTTTACCAAACATACCCCTTACCAAACATACACTTTACTAAACATACACTTACTAAACAACACTTCCCAAAAACCCACTTACTAAACTACACTTACCAAACATACACTTACTAACAATCCCACTTACCAAATACACTTACCAAACATACACTTACCAAACATACACTTACTAAACACACACTTACCAAACACACACACACTTACCAAACATACACTTACCAAACATACACTTACTAAACATACACTTACCAAACATACACTTACCACACATACACTTACCAAACATACACTTACTAAACATACACTTACCAAACATACACTTACCAAACATACACTTACTAAACATACACTTACCAAACACACACACAAATTTACCAAACATCCCTTTAAACTCAAAACCACTTACTAAACACACTACCTAAACAACACACTTCCCAACTACATTTACCAACATACACTTACCAAGCATACACTTACAAACATACATTTTACCAAACATACACTACAAACATACACTTCCCCAAACATACCTTACCACACAACATTTCCCACACATACACTTACCAAACATACATTTAAACAAACATACACTTCCAAACTACACTTACTAAACACACACTTACTAAAACATAACCTTACTAAACCATACACTTACTAAAAAACCCTTTCCTAAACATACACTTACAAACAACATCCCAAAATACACTTCCCAAACATACACTTACCAAACATACACTACCAAACAAAACACTTACCAAACATACACTTACTAAACATACACTTACTAAACACACACTTACCAAACATACACTTACTAAACATACACTCACCAAACATACACTTACCACACATACACTTACCAAACATACACTTACCAAACATACACTTACCAAACATACACTTACCAAACATACACTTACCAAACATACACTTACTAAACACACACTTACCAAACATACACTTACCAAACATACACTTACCAAACATACACTTACTAAACATACACTTACCAAACATACACTTACTAAACATACACTTACTAAACATACACTTACCAAACATACACTTACTACACATACACTTACCACACATACACTTACCAAACATACACTTACTAAACATACACTTACCAAACACACACTTACCAAACATACACTTACTAAACATACACTTACCAAACATACACTTACTAAACACACACTTACCAAACATACACTTACCAAACATACACTTACTAAACATACACTTACCAAACATACACTTACTAAACATACACTTACCAAACATACACTTACCAAACATACACTTACCAAACATACACTTACTAAACATACACTTACTAAACATACACTTACCAAACATACACTTACCACACATACACTTACTAAACATACACTTACTAAACATACACTTACTAAACACACACTTACTAAACAAACACTTACTAAACATACACTTACCAAACACACACTTACCAAACACACACTTACTAAACACACACTTACTAAAACATACACTTACTAAACATACACTTACTAAACACACACTTACTAAACACACACTTACCAAACATACACTTACCACACACACACTTACTAAACATACACTTACCAAACATACACTTACCAAACATACACTTACTAAACATACACTTACTAAACACACACTTACCAAACACACACTTACCAAACACACACTTACCAAACACATGTATCTCGCACACATAGGAGGTTATAGGTGTTGGTAATATTTTCAAATATATACTAGTCTAGAACTCGGAAATTATAACTGCAACAGTGTAAGGGGAGACAAATCTTTATACATGGGGGCTCTCACTCACAGTAATTTATTCTTACATTCACAGTAATCATTTATTACTCTGAGCTCAATTTTGGGCTTCATTCCTTGGGGAATTTACCCCCAATACTTTAGTGGTATAATTATAAGTATTTGGTTACTATATGTTTGTAGTATATGTAATTATTTCTATCTTTCCTTATTGAATCGCTCACGAGTTATTTGTCTCTTGAATCGCTCAAGAGTATCTTCTCTTAAAACGCTTAAGAGTTCTTTCTGCTCAAGTTGAAACGCTCAAGAGTATCAACTCTATTTTCATTGTTACTTAGTTAAGGTATAATCTTACTAAGCCTCTCTGGAGTTCGGCAGAGTCTTGCTTGGTATTGTTATTAGTTATTAGTAAGGTATTGTTTTATAAGTTTATATTTGTAAGTGAGGTTTGTTTTTTGGAGTGAGTAGCCCCTGATACGCCAAATATGTTTTTATAATAATGTGCATGAATCTTATGAACTAGCAAGTAATTAACAGGTAAACTGTTTCCAATGTGTTTGTTGTATATAAACAATGTATGTAACAACTTTCTGTCTTACCTACCAGGATAGCCCGAATTTCCTCTGGCCCTGACACCAATACACCAGAAATGGTGACAGGGCAGAGGAAACTCGGCTAGTACCAGGATAGCCCGAGGTTCTACTGACTCTGAAACCACGAACGGTCACGAACACCGATATGGGATAAAATAGGGGTTTGGGAGTAAATAGATATCTAATTTATCCATAAATGCTAGGTAGGACTTTTGTCACCAACGGTGTTGGAGAATTCCACGTTCTGGTGTCAGGGCCAGAGGAATCAAGGGCTAGTATCAGGATAAGAGTTAACTACCCAGATATTGTTTTTCTCGGACAGGTGTATCCGGTCATGCCGCTATCTCGGACAGGTGTTTCAATACTTCATTCTACCCCGGACAGGTGTTTCAATACTTCATTCTACCCCGGACAGGTGTTTCAATACTTCATTCTACCCCGGACAGGTGTTTCAATACTTCATTCTACCCCGGACAGGTGTTTCATTACTTCATTCTACCCCGGACAGGTGTTTCAATACTTCATTCTACCCCGGACAGGTGTTTCAATACTTCATTCTACCCCGGACAGGTGTTTCAATACTTCATTCTACCCCGGACAGGTGTTTCAATACTTCATTCTACCCCGGACAGGTGTTTCATTACTTCATTCTACCCCGGACAGGTGTTTCAATACTTCATTCTACCCCGGACAGGTGTTTCAATACTTCATTCTACCCCGGACAGGTGTTCTACCTTAGACTGATACATGGTATATTGCCCTGAATAATATCGTGTAACAGATGTATTTCACAGGGCTCGGTTTCGGGTTTCTGAGTAACATATGACATAAGTCAACAACGACAACACTATATTTACACTTGCAAAGTTTTGTCACTATACAACAATACCAGACCGATTTGTTTACCATTCTTGCATGGAAACATTGACCTTTGAACTTGCGTATGAAAATATGACAGGGTACGGGAACTACTTTCGCCAAGCACATGGCTTTGTTTACATTTACAATTTAAGTTACAAAGGGTTTGTTTACCATTGTTAAATGTATAAAAATAACATGTTTGACAATATTAAATATGATAATCTATCAAAATGTTTTTGTTATTTATGTTAATATCATAATGAAAAACAGAACTATTGTTTAACGCGGAAAAAAGTCTCAATTTGTTGTGAAGCGTCACCATTGGCTGTTCTAATAATTGACTCCTCCCACTGTGTCCGACTTTTATATGATTTTTTTTATTTACAAAGAAAAAATATTGCAATCACAAAGACTTATAGAAACAACATCCGTAAGTGTAAATATAGGGATTGGATTTCACTTTTATGTTAACCATGCTTTTATGGAGCAATCCCTCTAAGAATATATTCTATGGGGCGCTAAATTAAGTATTCATATACATTCTAAAACCTTATAAAAAAATCGGGGTTATCGATGTATAAAAAAAAACCCCGATTTTTTTATAAGGTTTTAGAATGTATATGAAAACTTAATTTATAGTGTTGTGGTTGTTAACTGATGTCATATGTTACTCAGAAACCCGAAACCGAGCCTCTGTGGTGTATCTATCATTTTCTACCTTGGACAGATACAATACACATCTATCTTTAACAACACCTTGAAACAGGTGTATACATTCTTTTTTTACCTGTGCAGGTGTGTCCTTACTTTATTTTACTGAACGGTTGTGTCCTGCCAAAAAAGCACTCTGTTAAGTTTACAAGATCATTGTAACATGTTCCTATATAACAGCTTCTCCGAGGACATTACACACAATTCATATCATATCGATAAATAATGGAGACATTTTTTTTTGCAAAATTTGGCAGGTATGTAAGACAAATCGACGTCAAATTTGACCTGAAAGTAGCATGATTCTTGCTGCAACCTTCTGCTGAAATCTGACATTAAGTATATAATATCACAGAAACGCATTTCGGAAATAAAATAGAGTCACTTATCCAAACTCCCATTGGCCAGGTGTGTTATTTATGTTTGTCTTCTTTGCTAGCGAATCTGTAAACAAAGAGGTTGATAATTCTGAGATCCTTAAATCACTGTGAGTGATCGGGGAATTTTACAAAGCCATTTTAATGATTCACTGTTTGTGGAAAACGTATTTGGCCGATTATATAAAATATTAGCTATCATATTTGTAATCTCTAAAATAAAACGATAAATGTTATGTAAGAGTTAGCAGTATATATATATATATATCATCGGTATGTAAGACGACGTATCTGCCCCCCCCCCCCCCCCCCCCCCCCCCCCCCTCCCCTTCTATTATGAAATAACTGTAAGCGAAATGGCGTATGATATTTCCAGTATGAGACATGTTTTAAATGTCAGGCGACAGTACTGCACCTCGTCTCCCTCAAAAGATATTCCTCGTGATGATACATTGTTTGCTGATTTGGTCTCAACAGTAATTGCAAGAAAGGGCGGAACAAATTAACGGCTGTCACATTTTCAATTTGTGTAGAGATACGACAAGGTTTCCTGTTTGTTTTCGTTAACGGGATTACCATGGTATTCGCTTATGGCAGTACCTACCTTACGTCAAACTGTTTGTCTAGATGTAGTTTAGCTCGTGGTTTTTACCGAACGACCTTTGTGGTGTAGCTTGTGTATAACCAACAAAAGGAATCTGTCAGCCACCAGGAACAAACCTATGATAGATTACAGACAAACATCAGACTGCCATGTCTAGCAAACCTATAGACATAGGCTAATACGTAAGTCACAAAAGCTGTCATATATTAATCGTCTTTGTCAAATTAAATAGCATAGCCAAAAACACCACGGGAATTTTACTTTATAAATTGCTATGCCTTATAAATCACGGCAAAAGGAGCCAATTTTATTTCAAGTGTCAAATTAGAGAGCGAAGCTTTCAGCATAAGAGTTGGTTTTTTCACGTTAAAATAATTTCAATTTTGACAAATTAAATAGCATTACCAAAAAACAATTGAAATAAAATAAAAAGACAATCTATTTCACCTGAACAATAGCGTTCACAATTGTTAAGATATTGATGATGTCATCGGGGACTTCGCTGAGACGAGTATAAAATACATGCATATATGATTCGGATGCCGTCAGAAAATAGTAATTGTTAGAAATAGCAAAGAAATGAACCATTACTTTTGGAGTCTCATTGTAGTAGCTGGTGAAAACATCACTGAATAATACATAGGATGCCGTCGCATGACATCCAGCGCGGTTTTGAGGCGGGATCTACTTGTAGTAGTTGGTGACTACCTCGCCGAGAAAACATACGAGAGGCTCATCGCATGTCATCCGGTAAAGCATCTAAGAACACAATCACAACACAGACCAACTGTTTCTCAGCTGCCCACGCGAAATACAAACCGACACGGATAAGGAGTGTTGAATCGGGTACTTCAGATCGTCACGTGACGTTACATCGCTCTAACCGACTGAGCTATCGCGGCCGCACTGACAACTGTAAGAGATCTGACGACAGGACATTAACCCCGACCGACGTAGGAAATTGAGGTATCGATTGTGTGCTGTAAGTCCATTATGATTAGGGAGATGATTTGGTTACTGGACCATTATATTTAATCCTATAACGTTTATTAAACGTATCGAATGATTAGATTTCGACACTTCTTTCGACCGATATTGATCAGTCGCCCCTTGGATAACAACACTTTAGACATTTAGTAATCACCATCGAGTCCTATAAGGACAAACCAGTTTTATGATTCAATTTAAATATTTTTGGCTCTACTGTATCCAGTGCCATATATGTATTTAAACGTGCAAATATCGTGTGTGTGTCTTTTGTAGAATGATAAATCATCCTTTAATTTCTTCATCTCAAATTAATTATATCATCTCCAGATAAAGTGTTTACATGATATTAAGTTTATGGTCACGGTAACTTAAACATTTTCTTTTACCTTAAGTATTAATTTATATAATTCTGAGACGCTTGATTCTCTGAAGTAAAAATCCAAGTTAATCCAAGAGCTTTATATTTCAACTTCTGCTCAAGTTGCTTACTGTAGAGTAAATACGTTTAATAAGTATTAATTTATGTAATTCTGAGACGCTTGATTCTCCAAGTTAATCTAAGAGCGTTATATTTCAACATCTCCTCAAGTTGGACTCCAGGTTACTGTAGAGTAAATACGTGTTAACTGTAATATAAGGATTGGATGTCTATTTGGTTGATTTCATGAGTTGATGAATTGAGTTGTTCATCAAACATATATAACATTAACTAGGCCATATTCCTCGAGATGATGTCTCATAAGTAAAGTGATGCTTGTATAGGATACAAAAATTGCCAATGATGAAGAAACGGGGCTATTTTGTGTGTTTGCTTGTTTGCTGGATTTGTCGACCCATAAAAAAACCAAGGTCATTTTGAGGCGGGGGGCTTCTTGTACGTGTAAATGGCTTGCCCAGTGACACAACCACGACAGAACTGAAGGGTCCGTTTCTCGGCTTCCCGTGAAACACATACCAAGATGGGTACGAGGCGTCGAACCTGAGGATGCATTACCAGCTCTCTAATCAATTGAGCTTTCGCAGCCCCCTAAACAGGACGATGACATTTTCACATATAGTAACACGATAGACTTGTGGCGACGAAAAACATCAGATCATTGTAACACATAGCCTTGTGAAACGGAATGAATGAAATGAGTCTACTCCCACAACGAAGATATGGCGGATTTCCTTTGCTGTTCCATTCTCCTTAGACAGCAGCAGGCATAGTTGTATTATCGGATGAGCTGGGCGGATATAGTTATTGATGTAACTTGTGCTTCATTTAATGTACTATCTATACAAGATATATCAAATAGAGACCTTAAACGCTGTTACCAATTATCAACCTATCAATCCTGAGAGAGAGAGAGAGAGAGAGAGAGAGAGAGAGAGAGAGAGAGAGACAGAGACAGAGACAGAGAGAGAGAGAGAGAGAGAGAGAGAGAGAGAGAGAGAGACAGAGAGAGAGAGAGAGAGACAGAGAGAGAGAGAGAGAGAGAGAGAGAGAGAGAGAGAGAGAGAGAGGTCACAATACTATGGCTATGGGGAATATAATTAGGCTTATTACCAACATTGTGGGGAATACTAAAAACAGTAATCGGTTTTATGGGGATCCCTCTGAAACAATGAATATGTGGCTTGGACATCTGTTGTTAAATATATAGTCATGTTAACTGTTAGTATCACAATGAATCAGTGACTAGCTGGGTAACGGGTACATGTTGTGATATAGTCATGTTAACTGTTAGTATCACAATGAATCAGTGACTAGCTGGGTAACGGGTACATGTTGTGATGTAATAATGCTAAGTTGGGAAAAAATGTTGATAATAAATAAAGGTTATAGTTAGGATACAAACAGTAAACTAGTGACTAGACGAGATGAGTCATCAAGGTGTATGTTAATGGGAATCAAATTGTTTTACACCAACGTGACGTGTCTCCTTTTGACCGTTGACAGTAGTATAAGACTGCTAGGTTATGTTGATGTAATAAAACCCTGGATCCATACACGGTAAATGACATCCATGAAAGTGCAATAGTCAGAGGTCAAGAATACTGTATATATACATATGTATGTAGTAGTTTTCTGTGTACCTGGTGACTGATATCAATTTGTCAATAACTAATCCAGCCAGGCGCGTAGCCATCATACACTCCCGTAACTCCTGTGCATCATGATTTCCTTTTTTTTTTTTTTTTTAAGATTGAAATATATTCCGTGCACGTAAAATTCTACAACAATACTATCTTTATACCTGTATCACAATGAGGCGAATGTGAATCTGAATATAAATCAAACTAAAAACAGCCGAATCTGAAATAAAGTACCCATTCAATACACTCGTTTAAAATTACACGGCGGCCTGTATTTAGGTAGACCAAATATCTGAAGGACAAAAGAAAATTACAGACTGCTTCGGTCATTTACCTCGCCAGGACCTGTTGACCGATGAACCTAAATCCTCTGGGTCAGAATCGTTTACTCTGGCAAATTTTTACGTAATGATACCAATAAAGCACAACATCGGACACAACTAATTTGTTTGAGTTTCCTTCAAGGTACAACATGAAATGCTGCATTGTATCCTGACGGTTTTCAAGAGTTTATGCATTATCTACATTCTTGTATTGCTGTTCAGTTATTGTTAACATTCTTCAAGAGCAGACGACGACGACTCAAAAGCCAGATGCTTCAGTTGCGCCATCTTGCAGTTCGAGTTTACAACAGCATTCGTAACAAGCGAACATGTCCTAAGCCCAATGAATCCCTTATCAGCTGTTTGGAGGAAAAGTCCAATGATCTTGTTAAGGCTGCCAAAGAATGCCGTGTTATCATCGAGATTCTGCGAAGCGAACGTGCAGATGACAGTGACGAAGCGAACGTGCAGATGACAGTGACGAAGCGAACGTGCAGATGACAGTGACGAAGCGAACGTGCAGATGACAGTGACGAAGCGAACGTGCAGATGATAGTGTTTGCGATTCTCTTTATGAGAAGTCGATGGAATTAGCAAGGTCAATGATATGGAACCTCATAACCAGGTTGTGGCGGTAGACAACGGTGCCTGATTGGTCAGATGAGAAGATATTACAGATATATGCCTCATATGATGATGACATTCCTGCAGCTGAGGACAGGGAATTAAAACAGGGGGTTCAGCGTTGGTGTGCCAGAAGGGCTGTTGAGCAGGACAACCCGGATATGCTTACATCTGTCAGAGAACCTTGTTTGTACCCTACCATATACAGATGCATGGACATTCTCCTTTGTGTGATAATGTCTACGGTGTCATAGGAACATTCATTCAGCATTAGGCGCCAACTGAAAACCTACCTCAGGCCCACCATGAAGAACAGTACGATGCCAGCTCTTGCCATTTTGCATGCCTATCAGAAACATTTGAATTCACGGATTGCTATCATTATAGTGTTGGCCATGATATGTGGAGTATTAGTCGAACTTATATATCAATAAATGATGGCTATATTGCACTTTGTTAAAAATGGTAATAATTGAGCTATACACTTGGTATATTTTCAAAACAAAAAGGAAGTAACTTTGCTCTCATAACACGGGCAATCGCACCAGAGAGTATCAACATTTAATTTTATTTCCAGGGGGATATACAAGTTTTACAAACATCGTTATCATAGAAAGTGGAAGAGAGTGTACAATAGACACACAAGATAAAATACATTTAAAAACAGAGATAAAGTAGAGCAAACATGAGTTATATTGCATCATACAGCTGTTCCGTCCTTCTATGACTCGTCATTGATGTAATGGACATAACACAACTGTTCCGTCCTTCTATGACTTGTCCATGGTGTTAGTGACATCACAAAACTGTTACGTCCTTCTAGGACTCGTTAGTGACTTAGGGACATAACACAGCTGTTCCGTCCATCTATGACTCGTCAATGATGTTAAGGACGTCACACAACTGTTTCGTCCTTCTATGACTCGTCAATGATGTTAGTGACATCACACAGCTGTTCCGTCCTTCTAGGACTCGTTAGTGATTTTGGGACATCACACAGCTGTTTCGTCCTTCTATGACTCGGCAATGATCTTAGTGACATCACACAGGTGTTCCGTCCTTCTAGGACTCGTTAGTGATTTAGGGACATCACACAGATGTTCCGTCCTTCTAGGACTCGTTAGTGATTTAGGGACATCACACAGCTGTTCCGTCCTTCTAGGACTCGTTAGGGAATTAGTGACATCACACAGCTTTTCCGTCCGTCCTTCTAGGACTCGTTAGTGATTTAGGGACATCACACAGCTGTTCCGTCCTTCTAGGACTCGTTAGTGATTTAGCGACATCACACAGCTGTTCCGTCCTTCTAGGACTCGTTAGTGATTTTGGGACATCACACAGCTGTTCCGTCCTTCTAGGACTCGTCAATGATGTTAAGGACGTCACACAACTGTTTCGTCCTTCTATGACCCGTCAGTGATGTAAGGGACATCACACAGCTGTTTCGTCCTTCTATGACTCGTCAGTGATGTAAGGGACATCACACAGCTGTTTCGTCCTTCTAGGACTCGTCAATGATGTTAGTGACATCACACAGCTGTCCGTCCTTCTAGGACTCGTTAGTGATTTTGGGACATCACACAGCTGTTTCGTCCTTCTATGACTCGGAAATGATGTTAGTGACATCACACAGCTGTTCCGTCCTTCTAGGAATCGTTAGTGATATAGGGACATCACACAGCTGTTCCGTCCTTCTAGGACTCGTTAGTGAATTAGGGACATCACACAGCTGTTCCGTCCGTCCTTCTAGGACTTGTTAGTGATTTAGGGACACCACACAGCTGTTCCGTCCTTCTAGGACTCGTTAGTGATTTAGCGACATCACACAGCTGTTCCGTCCTTCTAGGACTCGTTAGTGATTTTGGGACATCACACAGCTGTTCCGTCCTTCTAGGACTCGTCAATGATGTTCAGGACGTCACACAACTGTTTCGTCCTTCTATGACTCGTCAGTGATGTAAGGGACATCACACAGCTGTTTCGTCCTTCTATGACTCTTCAGTGATGTAAGGGACATCACACAGCTGTTTCGTCCTTCTATGACTCGTCAATGATGTTAGTGACATCACACAGCTGTTCCGTCCTTCTAGGACTCGTTAGTGATTTTGGGACATCACACAGCTGTTTCGTCCTTCTATGACTCGGCAATGATCTTAGTGACATCACACAGCTGTTCCGTCCTTCTAGGACTCGTCAGTGATTTAGGGACATCACACAGCTGTTCCGTCCTTCTAGGACTCGTTAGTGATTTTGGGACATCACACAGCTGTTCCGTCCTTCTAGGACTCGTCAATGATGTTAAGGACGTCACACCACTGTTTCGTCCTTCTATGACTCGTCAGTGATGTAAGGGACATCACACAGCTGTTTTGTCCTTCTATGACTCGTCAATGATGTTAATGACGTCACACAACTGTTTCGTCCTTTTATGACTCGTCAATGATGTAAATGACTTAACACAACTGTTTCGGCCTTCTATGATTCGGCAATGATGTTAGTGACATCACACAGCTGTTCCGTCCTTCTATGACTCGGCAATGATGTTAGTGACATCACACAGCTGTTCCGTCCTTCTAGGACTCATTAGTGATTTTGGGACATCACACAGCTGTTCCGTCCTTCTAGGACTCGTTAGTGATTTAGGGACATCACACAGCTGTTCCGTCCTTCTAGGACTCGTTAGTGATTTAGGGATATCACACAGCTGTTCCGTCCTGCTGGGACTCGTTAGTGATTTAGGGACATCACACAGCTGTTCCGTCCTTCTATGACTCGTTAGTGATTTAGGGACATCACACAGCTGTTCCGTCCGTCCTTCTAGGACTCGTTAGTGATTTAGGGATATCACACAGCTGCTCCGTCCTTCTATGACTCGTTAGTGATTTAGGGACATCACACAGCTGTTCCGTCCTTCTATGACTCGTTAGTGATTTAGGGACATCACACAGCTGTTCCGTCCGTCCTTCTAGGACTCGTTAGTGATTTAGGGATATCACACAGCTGTTCCGTCCTGCTAGGACTCGTTAGTGATTTAGGGACATCACACAGCTGTTCCGTCCTTCTATGACTCGTTAGTGATTTAGGGACATCACACAGCTGTTCCGTCCTTCTAGGACTCGTTAGTGATTTAGGGACATCACACAGCTGTTCCGTCCTTCTAGGACTCGTTAGTGATTTAGGGACATCACACAGCTGTTCCGTCCTTCTAGGACTCGTTAGTGATTTTGGAACATCACACAGCTGTTCCGTCCTTCTAGGACTCGTTAGTGATTTAGGGACATCACACAGCTGTAC
Organism: Pecten maximus; assembly: GCF_902652985.1. Taxonomy (NCBI): domain Eukaryota; kingdom Metazoa; phylum Mollusca; class Bivalvia; order Pectinida; family Pectinidae; genus Pecten; species Pecten maximus. The sequence continues at coordinate 35,559,985 of NC_047024.1, read as the reverse complement.
CGTCCTTCTAGGACTCTTTAGTGATTTAGGGACATCACACAGCTGTTCCGTCCTTCTAGGACTCGTTAGTGATATTGGGACATCACACAGCTGTTCCGTCCTTCTAGGACTCGTTAGTGATTTAGGAACATCACACAGCTGTTCCGTCCTTCTAGGACTCGTTAGTGATTTTGGGACATCACACAGCTGTTTCTTCCTTCTATGACTCGGCAATGATGTTAGTGACATCACACAGCTGTTCCGTCTTTCTAGGACTCGTTAGTGATTTAGGGACATCACACAGCTGTTCCGTCCTTCTAGGACTCGTTAGTGATTGAGGGACATCACACAGCTGTTCCGTCTTTCTAGGACTCGTTAGTGATTTAGGGACATCACACATCTGTTCCGTCCTTCTAGGACTCGTTAGTGATTTAGGGACATCACACAGCTGTTCCGTCCTTCTAGGACTCGTTAGTGATTTAGGGACATCACACAGCTGTTCCGTCCTTCTAGGACTCGTTAGTGAATTTAGGGACATCACACAGCTGTTCCGTCCTTCTAGGACTCGTTAGTGATTTAGGGACATCACGCAGCTGTTCGTCCTTCTAGGACTCGTTAGTGATTTAGGGACATCACACAGCTGTTCCGTCCTTCTAGGACCCGTCAGTGTTGTTAGGGACATCACACAGCTGTTACGTCCTTCTAGGACTCGTTAGTGATATAGAGACATCACACAGCTGTTCCGTCCTTCTAGGACTAGTTAGTGATTTAGGGACATCACGCAGCTGTTCCGTCCTTCTCGGACTCGTTAGTGATTTTGGGACATCACGCATCTGTTCCGTCCTTCTAGGACTCGTTAGTGATTTAGGAACATCACACAGCTGTACCGTCCTTCTAGGACTCTTTAGTGATTTAGAGACATCACACAGCTGTTCCGTCCTTCTAGGACTCGTTAGTGATTTTGGGACATCACGCATCTGTTCCGTCCTTCTAGGACTCGTTAGTGATTTTGGGACATCACGCAGCTGTTCCGTCCTTTTAGGACTCGTTAGTAATTTTGGGACATCACGCAGCTGTTCCGTCCTTCTAGGACTCGTTAGTGATATAGAGACATCACACAGCTGTTCCGTTCTTCTAGGACTCGTTAGTGTTGCTAGAGTCATAACGTATCTATCAAAAGAGGTGACCAAAAAACTCTAAATAAGTCAAAAGAAATGTAATAATATTAAAAAATTATGGTGCAATATACCCATAATTCAAATTTAACAATTATCAGGTGTTCAATTTTGAATACGAAACGTTATGAACATGAAATATTCTTAACCTTGTCAGTATTTAAATGGATTAAAAAGTTACAAGCAGGTAACATTATACATGTATCTTATGTTGATAACATGTGCTTGTTTAACTTTGTGCTCGACTCTATATTTTCTACATAATCTGTACGCCTGTTACGTATTGTCGCACTTATTTCACTTATCAAGGACAAATTTATGAGTGCTACAAGGAAATAGATTTTGTTTGTCTCATAATCAAAATAATGAAAAAAATGTAGGGATTAATTTACATCACAACCCCATTCCCCCAAATCATATACACTGAGTATCCAAGTAATTTCAACTTGTTTTCGGTTCTAGACTTTACTTTAATTTGGCCATTTGTTGAATAAATGGTTTTCAATAGTTGAAATGACTACACCTTTTGTTTGTGTTCATAAATTATTTTTTCGCCACGTTTCCTTGACTGGCATTCGTAATTTTTATATATGAAAATTACATGTAATACAGATAACCGAAATATTTGATATAGCTGTAAAACCGATGATCATTCTTACCTAACAATTAAGCTCTTTAATCATATCTCACATATATATCTACAGAGGAAACCACGATAACTACAGTAGCCTATACTTTCCTCACTAATAAAGTCTGCGTCTACAGAAAGACGTTAAGTTCGAAAAAATCAATCACGTGAGACGGCGTAATTTTTGTCCGTAATACGTAAATATAAACAGTATTGCGCAGATAAGATTGATAAACTTTTGAAGACGTTTCAAGTATGACCTTAGACACGTAACCACTGCAATTAATAAACACTGGGACATGTTGTAAATCTGTGAGTTTGCAGTAAAACCTAGCGTTACTGGCGATGTGTGACGTTTTATAGCCGTAGGGCAGGCCTTAACAGGATATGGCTGTATGTTTAGGTACAGTACACTTCGTGTGAACATAAAAACACATTGTCTTACCACATTTGGCTTGTGTATTAAATGCGATTATAGCAAATCGATGTATTTATGTACTCTTTGAAACACTTGATTGCTTCATGACCATTAAAATGTACTCTTCATTTCCTATAAAACCATAGTCTTAATGTTGTTTCACGTGAAACCCCCATTTCTATTCTAGAGATTCATGACGCATTTCATCTGGTCTTGATGTCTCTTATTAATCTTTGTTTAGCTATCGACTTCAGCACCGAATTGATCAAGATGTACAGGTCATGTGGTATATGTTATTCTTATATATCGAATATGTGATAGTAGTTTGTGATATAGTGTGTCATTATGTGCGGGTTATGTAGTATAGTTTGTCCTTGTGTGCGGGTTATGTGGCGTAGTTTGTCCTTGTGTACGGGTTATGTGGTATAGTTTGTCCTTGTGTGCGGGTTATGTGGTTTAGTTTCTCCTTGTGTGCGGGTTATGTGGTGTAGTTTGTCCCTTTGTGTGGGTTATGTGGTAGTTTGTCCTTGTGTGTGGTTTATGTGGGATAGTTTGTCCTTGTGTGCGGGTTATGCGGTATAGTTTGTCCTTGAGTGCGGGTTATCTGGTATAGTTTGTCCTTGTGTGCGGGTTATGTGGTATAGTTTGTCCTTGTGTGCGGGTAATGTGGTATAATTTATCCTTGTGTGTGGTTTATGTGGTGTAGTTTGTCCTTGTGCGTGGTTTATGTGGTATAGTTTGTCCTTGTGTGCGGGTTATGTGGTATAGTTTGTCCTTGTGTGCGGGTTATGTGGTATAGTTTGTCCTTGTGTGTGGGTTATGCGGTATAGTTTGTCCTTGTGTGCGGTTTATGTGGTATAGTTTGTCCTTGTGTGTGGTTTATGTGGTATAGTTTGTCCTTGTGTGCGGGTTATGTGATACACTTTGTCCTTGTGTGCGGGTAATGTGGTATAGTTTGTCCTTGTGTGTGGTGTTTGTGGTATAGTTTGTCCTTGTGTGAGGGTTATGTGGTATAGTTTGTCCGTTTGTGAGGGTCATGTGGTGTAGTTTGACCTTGTGTGCGGGTAATGTGGTATAATTTATCCTTGTGTGTGATTTATGTGGTATAGTTTGTCATTGTGTGTGGTTTATGTGGTATAGTTTGTCCTTGTGTGTGGGTTATGTGGTATAGTTTGTCCTTGTGTGCGGGTAATGTGGTATAATTTATCCTTGTGAGCGGGTTATGTGGTATAGTTTGTCCTTCTGTGCGGGTTATGTGGTATAGTTTGTCCTTGTGTGCGGGTTATGTGGTATAGTTTGTCCTTGTGTGTGGTTTATGATGTATGGTTTGTCCTTGTGTGCGGGTTATGTGATATAGTTTGTCCTTGTGTGCGGGTAATGTGGTATAATTTGTCCTTGTGTGCGGGTTATGTGGTATAGTTTGTCCTTGTGTGTGGTTTATGTGGTGTAGTTTGTCCTTGTGTGCGGGTTATGTGGTATAGTTTGTCCTTGTGTGCGGGTTATGTGTAGTTTGTCCTTGGGTGTGGTATAGTTTGTCCTTGTTGCGGTGTTATGTGGTATAGTTTGTCCTTGTGTGCGGGTTATGTGGTATAGTTTGTCCTTGTGTGGGGTTATGTGGTGTAGTTTGTCCTTGTGTGCGGGTTATGTGGTATAGTTTGTCCTTGTGTGTGGGTTATGTGGTATAGTTTGTCCTTGTGTGCGGTTTATGTGGTATAGTTTGTCCTTGTGTGTGGTTTATGTGGTATAGTTTGTCCTTGTGTGTGGTTATGTGGTATAGTTTGTCCTTGTGTGCGGTTTATGTGGTATAGTTTGTCCTTGTGTGCGGTTATGTGGTATAGTTTGTCCTTGTGTGCGGGTTTTGTGGTATAGTTTGTCCCTGTGTCCGGTTTATGTGGTGTAGTTTGGCCTTGTGTGCGGGTTATGTGGTATAGTTTGTCCTTGTGTGCGGTTTATGTGGTATAGTTTGTCCTTGTGTGCGGTTTATGTGGTATAGTTTGTCCTTGTGTGTGGGTTTTGTGGTATAGTTTGTCCCTGTGTCCGGTTTATGTGGTGTAGTTTGTCCTTGTGTGCGGGTTATGTGGTATAGTTTATCCTTGTGTGCCGGTTATGTGGTGTAGTTTGTCCTTGTGTGCGGGTAATGTGGTATAGTTTGTCCTTGTGTGTGGTTTATGTGGTACAGTTTGTCCTTGTGTGTGGGTTATGTGGTATAGTTTGTCCTTGTGTGCGGTTTATGTGGTATAGTTTGTCCTTGTGTGCGGGTTATGTGGTGTAGTTTGTCCTTGTGTGTGGGTTATGTAATGTAGTTTGTCCTTATGTGGGGTTATGTGGTATAGTTTGTCCTTGTGTGCGGGTTATCTGGTATAGTTTGTCCTTGTGTGCGGGTTATGTGGTATAGTTTGTCCTTGTGTGCGGGGTATGTGGTATAGTTTGTCCTTGTGTGTGGGTTATGTGGTATAGTTTGTCCTTGTGTGTGGTTTATGTGGTATAGTTTGTCCTTGTGTTTGGGTTATGTGGTATAGTTTGTCCTTGTGTGTGGTTTATGTGGTAAAGTTTGTCCTTGTGTGCGGGTTATATGGTATAGTTTGTTCTTGTGTGCCGGGTTATGTGTTATAGTTTGTCCTTGTGTGCGGGTTAGGTGGTATAGTTTGTCCTTGTGTGTGGTTTATGTGGTATAGTTTGTCCTTGTGTGCGGGTTATATGGTATAGTTTGTCCTTGTGTGCGGGTTATGTTGTATCGTTTGTCGTTGTGTGTGGTGTATGTGGTATCGTTTGTCCTTGTGTGTGGTGTATGTGGTATATTTTGTCCTTGTTTTTGGGTTATGTGGTATAGTTTGTCCTTGTGTGCGGGTTATGATGTATAGTTTGTCCTTGTGTGCGGGTTATGTGGTATAGTTTGTCCTTGTGTGCGGGTTATGTGGTATAGTTTGTCCTTGTGTGTGGTTTATGTGGTGTAGTTTGTCCTTGTGTGCGGGTTATGTGGTATAGTTTGTCCTTGTGTGTGGTTTATGTGGTATAGTTTGTCCTTGTGTGAGCGGGTTATGTGGTATCGTTTGTCCTTGTGTGTGGTTTATGATGTATAGTTTGTCCTTGTGTGCGGGTTATGTGGTATAGTTTGTCCTTGTGTGCGGTTTATGTGGTATAGTTTGTCCTTGTGTGCGGTTTATGTGGTATAGTTTGTCCTTATGTGTGGGTTATGTGGTATAGTTTGTCCTTGTGTGTGGGTTATGATGTATAGTTTGTCCTTGTGTGCGGTTTATGTGGTATAGTTTGTCCTTGTGTGCGGGTTATGTGGTATAGTTTGTCCTTGTGTGTGGTTTATGTGGTATAGTTTGTCCTTGTGTGCGGGTTATGTGGTATAATCTGTCCTTGTGTGCGGGAAATGTATAGTTTGTCCTTGTGTGTGGGTTATGATGTATAGTTTCTCCTTGTGTGCGGTTTATGTGGTATAGTTTGTCTTTGAGTGTGGGTTATGATGTATAGTTTGTCCTTGTGTGTGGTTTATGTGGTACAGTTTGTCCTTGTGTGCGGGTTATGTGGTATAGTTTGTCTTTGTGTGTGGGTTATGTGGTGTAGTTTGTCCTTGTGTGTGGGTTATGTGGTGTAGTTTGTCCTTGTGTGCGGGTAATGTGGCATAGTTTGTCCCTTTGTGTGGGTTATGTGGTAGTTTGTCCTTGTGTGTGGTTTATGTGGTATAGTTTGTCCTTGTGTATGGGTTCTGTGGTATAGTTTATCCTTGTGTGTGGTTTATGTGGTATAGTTTGTCCTTGTGTGAGGGTTATGTGGTATAGTTTGTCCTTGTGTGCGGGTTATGTGGTGTAGTTTGTCCTTGTGTGCGGATAATGTGGTATAGTTTGTCCTTGTGTGTGGGTTATGTGGTGTAGTTTGTCCTTGTGTGTGGGTTATGTGGTATAGTTTGTCCTTGTGTGTGGTTTATGTGGTATAGTTTGTCCTTGTGTGTGGTTTATGTGATATAGTTTGTCCTTGTGTGTGGGTTATGTGGTATAGTTTGTCCTTGTGTGTGGTTTATGATGTATAGTTTGTCCTTGTGTGCGGTTTATGTGGTATAGTTTGTCCTTGTGTGTGGGTTATGTGGTATAGTTTGTCCTTGTGTGTGGTTTATGTGGTATAGTTTGTCCTTGTGTGTGGTTTATGTGGTATAGTTTGTCCTTGTGAGCGGGTTATGTGGTATCGTTTGTCCTTGTGTGTGGTTTATGATGTAAAGTTTTTCCTTGTGTGCGGTTTATGTGGTATAGTTTGTCCTTGTGTGAGGGTTATGTGGTATAGTTTGTCTTTGTGTGTGGTTTATGTGGTATAGTTTGTCCTTGTGTGCGGGTTATGTGGTGAAGTTTGTCCTTGTGTGCGGGTTATGTGGTGAAGTTTGTCCTTGTGTGCGGGTTATGTGGTATAGTTTGTCCTTGTGTGTGGTTTATGTGGTATAGTTTGTCCTTGTGTGCTGGTTATGTGGTATAGTTTGTCCTTGTGTGCGGGTTATGTGGTATAGTTTGTCCTTGTGTGTGGTTTATGTGGTATAGTTTGTCCTTGTGTGCTGGTTATGTGGTATAGTTTGTCCTTGTGTGCGGGTTATGTGGTATAGTTTGTCCTTGTGTGTGGTTTATGATGTATAGTTTGTCCTTGTGTGCGGTTTATGTGGTATAGTTTGTCCTTGTGTGTGGGTTATGTGGTATAGTTTGTCCTTGTGTGTGGTTTATGTGGTATAGTTTGTCCTTTTGTGTGGTTTATGTGGTGTAGTTTGTTCTTGTGTGTGGTTTATGTGGTATAGTTTGTCCTTGTGTGTGGTTTATGTGGTATAGTTTGTCCTTGTGTGCGGGTAATGTGGTATAGTTTGTCCTTGTGTGCGGGTTATGTGGTATAGTTTGTCCTTGTGTGCGGGTTATGTGGTATAGTTTGTCCTTGTGAGCGGGTTATGTGGTATAGTTTGTCCTTGTGTGCGGGTTATGTGGTATAGTTTGTCTTTGTGTGTGGTTTATGTGGTATAGTTTGTCCTTGTGTGTGGGTTATGTGGTATAGTTTGTCCTTGTGTGCGGTTTATGTGGTATAGTTTGTCCTTGTGTGCGGTTTATGTGGTATATTTTTTTCGTGTGTTTGGGTTATGTGGTATAGTTTGTCCTTGTGTGCGGGTTATGTGGTATAGTTTGTCTTTGTGTGTGGTTTATGTGGTATAGTTTGTCCTTGTGAGCGGGTTATGTGGTATCGTTTGTCCTTGTGTGTGGTTGATGATGTATAGTTTGTCCTTGTGTGCGGTTTATGTGGTATAGTTTGTCCTTGTGTGCGGGTTATGTGGTATAGTTTGTCTTTGTGTGTGGTTTATGTGGTATAGTTTGTCCTTGTGTGCGGGTTATGTGGTGTAGTTTGTCCTTGTGTGCGGGTTATGTGGTGTAGTTTGTCCTTGTGTGCGGGTTATGTGGTATAGTTTGTCCTTGTGTGTGGTTTATGTGGTATAGTTTGTCCTTGTGTGTGGGTTATGTGGTATAGTTTGTCCTTGTGTGCGGGTCATGTGGTGTAGTTTGACCTTGTGTGCGGGTTATCTGGTATATTTTGTCCTTGTGTGCGGGTTATGTGGTGTAGTTTGTCCTTGTGTGCGGGTAATGTGGTATAGTTTGTCCCTTTGTGTGGGTTATGTGGTAGTTTGTCCTTGTGTGTGGTTTATGTGGTATAGTTTGTCCTTGTGTGTGGTTAATGTGGTATAGTTTGTCCTTGTGTGTGGGTTATGTGGTATAGTTTGTCCTTGTGTGCGGGTTATGTGGTATAGTTTGTCTTTGTTTGTGGTTTATGTGGTATAGTTTGTCCTTGTGAGAGGGTTATGTGGTATAGTTTGTCCTTGTGTGTGAGTTATGATGGTATAGTTTGTCCTTGTGTGCGGGTTATGTGGTATAGTTTGTCCTTGTGTGTGGGTTATGTGGTATAGTTTGTCCTTGTGTGCGGGTTATGTGGTATAGTTTGTCCTTGTGTGCGGGTTATGTGGTATAGTTTGTCCTTGTGTGCGGGTTATGTGGTATAGTTTGTCCTTGTTGGGCGTTATGTGGTATAGTTTGTCCTTAGTGGGTGCGGTTAATGTGGTATAGTTTGTCCTTGTGGGTGCTGGTTATGGTGGTATAGTTTGTCCTTGTGTGGTGTGTGGCGGTTATGTGTTAGTTTTGTCCTTGTGTGCGGGTTATGTGTTATAGTGTGTCCTTAGTGGGTGTGTTATATGTGCGATAGTTTGTCCTTGTGTTTGTTATTTGTATCTTTGTCCTTGTGTGTGATTTATGATGTATAGTTGGGCCTTGTTGCGGTTATGTGGTATATTGTCCTTGTGTTGATTTTATGTGGTATGTTATCCTTGTGGGTGTGTTTAGTGGTATAGTTTGTCCTTGTGTGCAGTTATGTGGTGGTAGTTTGTCCTTGTGGCGGTTATGTGGGAGTTTTCGGTCCTTGTTGTGAGGTTATGTTGTATATTTGTCCTTGGGTGTGCAGTTATGTGGTATAGTTTGTCCTTGTGTGCGGGTTATGTGGTATAGTTTGTCCTTGTGTGGGTAATGTGGTATAGTTTGTCCTGTGTGTGGTTTATGTGGTAAAGTTTGTCCTTGTGTGTGGTTGATGTGGTATAGTTTGTCTTTGTGTATGGGTTATTTGGTATATCATGTCCTTGTGCATAAGTTATATAATGTAGTTTGTGCTTGTTCTTGGGTTTTGTGGTAAAGTTTGTCCTTGTTTATGGATTATGTGTTGTAGTTTGTTCTTGTTCTTGAGTGATGTGGTAAAGGTTGTCCTTGTGAATGGGTAACGTGTTATAGTTTGTCCTTGCCCGGGTTATGCAGCATGTGTGTTCTTTGTAGATGCATATGTTGATACTGCGGTAACCTTTGTTTAGTGTACATGTGTTGATGTGTACGTATATCATTTGACGTGTCGCGAATCTGTGCTATAGTTTTGTCCTTGTGTGTTGACACTGTGCTTTAGTTTGTTCCTGTTTGTTGACAATGGACTAAACTGTTTTCCCTTTAATGTTGTATTGTATGTGTCCCCCTGTGGTTATATTGTAATAGTCTCCGTTGTGTGTCTTCCTATGCTGACCATATGTGTGTCCTCGTGTGTCAACATTCTGTGATAGTTTGTATTTTATTTCACCACCTGTGTTGAGACTGTTGTCGTTTCCCTTGTATGCCATCGTGTGATGGCATTGTGATATAGGTTCCCTCGTAATTTTCTGTTTAGTTAGTCCTCATTTGTTGACATTTTTAAGTAATATAATTTCCTTTGTGTATTTATTTGTCCCCGTGTGTTGGCATTGTCTTTTAATTTTGTCCCGTTGTGCTGTAGTTTGTCTCTGTAGTGCTGTATTTAGTTTGTCCTCGTGCTCACTCCAGCCGGTTGACACTGTGACTATTTTGCCCTGTACGGCGGTCACACTGTCGTATAATTTGTCTTTCTTTTTTTCCCATTTTATTCTATTTCATTTTATCTTATGATCAATAATCTTTATTTTTGTCAGCATGACAAGCTTTTCGTGAGATTGTGTAATCATCATCTATATAACAGTCGATACAATGAATTAACAGCCCGCATCTGACATTAATTGATTTGAGTGCAAGACGTATGTCTGGGATGTACTTCCCCGTGCCATAATGTTTTCTGTGCACACCACTGCTGCTAAATATTCTCATAAATCTAGAACTTAAGTGTAAGTTGTGTGCCTACACAACCCTAACGACCATGCAACGTGGAACAACATGTGCCTGCACTGCAGCATTCAAGTCAAGTCAAACATTGTCCTCATTTATTTATTTAACCGTTTATTTATTTCATAAAAATAATTTCGTAAAAAGGAGAATATCGGCATTCAAATGAATATAAGTCCTCGATAAAACGAGGGCAAAATATGAACAAAATATAGAAGGGGAACCTAGAGACAGTACCAACGTCTTCTACTTCACCGTCGACTCCCATCACACAAATATCTAGGTCCGAGTTATGTCACAGTCTAAAATCTAATGGTGACAACGGATCCTCTAGACATGTTATCAAGTATCGAACACGTCTCACTTCATATCGCACAAGGAAATAAAAAAATGATATCAGGAAGTCGACCATGAAACCTACATTTCACTCCGTCAGTAGAATATCGAATCAGCTAGGACATATTAACACCAAAGCTAGGGGAAGCAGGGATGTTACTATCAAGAAATGGAAAATCAACATATGGGAAAACGCTTATCGTACAGCTTAATTGTAAGTTGTCGCTGCTGGTTATTCAAAAAAATATATATGCGAGGTGGAGTTTCCTAATATTCAGTTTTGTTAATTAATATCATCCTCAACACTTTATTGGTGATAATTTATTTTTCTTGGAATTATAGGAAATTACGAGCTAAAAGTGATCGGACTTTGATGTGTCTTTAAGAGACTGTAAAAGGACCATTAAAAGGAAAATATCGCGTATTGAGAAATAATCACCTTCTTGATAACATGCTATCAATCTGTCTGTGGTCAAACACTTTTTTTTTCTTTTAAAAAATCAGTACATTAACCTCGTGTTAAGTAGAAGCATACAATTAAGCTATCAGTTAAAGTCAGATTAAGACATCTCTTTCTCGATGGCTGACTGACAATATATTTGATAACACTAGAGACACGGTTCGGCGGTTGTGATGGATGACCCTATACATGGACGCGCTGTCGTGTTGTTTATGTTACAAAGTGTTAAATAGAATGATGTGGCGTGTCCTCAGATTCGGTCTTACATGTTTAGTCTGTTGTCATTTATAATTTGTTAATAGAAATTCAAAACACTCATTAATATTTTGGTGAGCATACATTGCAATTAACATTGTAGCTTTAAAAAGAATTGTATTCATAATATTTTAACTAAAGCTAAATAATAGCAACCAATAGAACCAGTAAAAAAACAACACCTACGCCATTTTTGTGATGGAAACAACACTGGTATTCGCTATCAACCTGCAACAAAGTCAGGGAGTGTACTGGAATCGGCTTGTTCGTCTGTCCATTAGTCTCGCTATCAGCCCCTAAGTTTTGTAAGGAATTGCTGAATTCTGATACCAGATTATCCTCTCTAATTCACCACTTAGGAATCAGACATATCCTACGGACCAAAATTATAAACCTTAATTTTATGTATAAGTTTCATATTCTTCAGATAAGGGTCAGTCTTTTCAGCGAATATTTTCCAAAGCTTCATTGGTTATACGGTAATATACTGCACTTTTCATATAGATACGAAGTATTACAAAAGCTTTAATTTTTCCAATAAACTTGATATGCCTGTGAACTCATGTTTTTTTTCTGTAATGTCCCTTTCAACATATATTCAGTAGAGTATTGGAGAAGGAAGGCAAACCACTCAGCAATAATGAAAGAGTGGTTTATTAGCCAGCTTTTTTGGTGACATGAACACAAATTAAGCAAGATGAAGGGATTTCTATTGTTTAGACAGTTATTACGTAGCATCCTGTTGGTGTGTAGTTATAAACCTGTCAATTCTAGTAACAGTTATGACGTTCATAGTGACAATCTGTGTATACGCGTAAATCGTTTTATCAATTAACCACAAACAACATAAAACCCTAATATCGACGACGCTCTGTCACTGTGGAATGATTGGTAAGACCAACACCATATAAAATACAGCTGAAATTGGATATGTCAGCAAAAACTTCTCTCAGCGATAAAATAAACATTATATTATATGTGCAACGTCATGTAATCCTGATATATTCGATTTTTTTATATGATAGTCCAAATAGACTAATACACTTTTTTTTGATACATATCTTTTCAAAAACGAAGTATATTTCTCAAATAAAATTAAAAAAATTCTGACGTAATTTGTACATTTAATTGTGTACAATATTTTACCTGAAAAGTGGACATTTCCGTTTTTCTTTCTTTTTAGAAAATGGCTGTTTGACCATCGATATCATTTATTGTTTATTACGTGTGTTTATCTTCTTTTATTTTACTTTTCGTTTTGTGTTGCTATTGATGTTGATTTTAATTTCGGAATTTCTATTTTATCTATCAAAGTTTTGTTTTTGTTTTTTATTTATATAAACATAATGTTATTAAATTTAACTGAATTTTTATATGATGTCGTTATGTTTATATCTTACAGCAATATTAACATTAGATAAAAAAAAATCACCTTTGTTGTCGTAATGAGTCTGTACTCCAACCATACAGACGCGTGAACTTCCATACGTCACTATCGCACGGTGTGAAACTGTCATCCCGCCAGCCATAAACTTCACTGAAGCTGACGTCGACATTACGTCTTTAATTGGGTTCGGCGTAATGTATATCATACATATGTAATTCCATTGTGACGGAATGATTATCACCATAAATTAAGAGTTGTATTTGATGAATATATAAATACGTTTGATATACAAGTTTGTTATGATTGATACTGACAGGAAAAAGTATTAAGCCGCTATAAACGTCATTACTAATTATGGAGGAACTTTAGGTCGTTTCTCCTAAATTGCACTCTACCTCCTCGCGTCTCGTGGCGACGATTCCTTTGTTTCCGGTCTATTCTTGCTGTTTTGGACATTTCCTTTGTCCTGTTGTGATGTCATGCTTATAAAGAGATGCTTTAGAAATAGTACTCACTGAGTATATCAGATGTATCGTGATGTTGGTGATATAAAAAAAATATCTACAAAACTATCGATAATATAAAAACGCAACACAAGTGACAATGCCATTGCATTTTTGACATCCTGGTTATTTTTCATTGTGTTTAACATTTTTATCTATTTCATGTATTTATTTATCTATTTATTTGAATTTTTTTGACACCTTAGAAATTACTAATACTCCTGTATTACTTACATTAAAGTATAAAACATCCGCTTTATGGTTGTATTCAGATTTGTAGAGGCATCTATAATAGAACTAAGGAATTGTAGCAATGACACATGACAGTTTATTTCTTCGTTTCCTATAATTTGTCACGTCAGCCTTTTTTTTTTTGTATTGGTTGTTTCCGTGGAGATTCCCAAATAAGATCATCTCACCAATGCCACCGATTTGTACGCTGGACGATCGTATCCTATCCGGTTAGGACACCAAGATAAAACATAAATTCAACATTTTCGTTTTCCTGACATCTTTTGTAGTTTGATGATGTTTGTTTGCCAGCGTGGGTCGCGGTGACCGAGTGGTTGAGGGGTGGCGGTGACCGAGTGGTTGAGGTGTTCCGACACGTTATCACTAGCTCTCCACCTCCGGGTTGCGAGGTCGAAACCCACGTGGGGCAGTTACCTGGTACTTACCGTATGCCGGTGGTTTTTCTCCGGATACTCCGGCTTCCCTCCACCTCCAAAACCTAACACGTCCTTAAATGACCCTGGCTGTTAATAGGTCGTTAAACAAAATAAACTAAACTAAAGTTTTCCACCGTGTACAGAACCATTAAAAATGGAAACACGAATTTACTTATCTGTCGCGACGAACACGCCTGACTTCCTATGGCACATGGAAATGTAATTTTTCTAAATGAAGTCACGATATCGACAAAAATATTTCCCGTGATTTTGATAATCCGGTATTATTTGAAACCCTCTCGGCTTACGATACGTCATTTTCATTTATTCACGGTGTTGTTAGATAGGGTTACTAGCCCAGAATGCATCGCGTCATTAACAGGAACAAGTATATGTAGGTCGGCAATAACTCTTATGAAATAAACAACTTCCGCCAAGAGAGTGTCATTTCTTAAACTGATCAAAAATGTATATAACATTATAAAACAATAGCCAATGCCCGCCTTCAAGTTGGGTATGAGATATAAGGAGTGTTATATAATAAGCTGCCTTTCAAACATTCGTCGCAAGTAGGGTTTCGTTTTAAAGAAGTCCCCTCAACTATATGAAGTACATGAAACCCTACAGTTTCATATGAGCTTGAAATATTGTACAAAAACAAGCATCAAAATATCAGATACACATGACAATTAGATTATACTTCTAAAATGTATATAAAGTAAATTATACTTATTGGTTTTAAAGCGTTTATTGACGACACTCTGTCATCTTCATCAGACAAAATATATTTTAGGGTTCGTTGTCCTTAGTCTTATAAAGTAACTCATCATGTCGTTATCTTGAATAGCAAAATACGAGAGTTCGTAAGAATTTACCTGCTATCTCTGGGGAGATTGAAAATAATTGTAAACCTGACTTAACAAATGTTAAGATGCAGTCTGAAGGAAGGTATGTCTTGTCATTTTCATAATGAAATTTAAAAAAAGGATTTGATCAATCTCAGCATGTTTTTATTTTTTTTATGGATTTTTCGCTCAAATTGCCAAGGGAATCTCCTGTTAAGTAATTTCTCTATCCAGGTGCATTTCGATTAAGCTGTGTTGATGAGTGAAGAAGGTCAGAGATGTGTGTAGAAAGTTAGTCTGTAGATACACATGAGCTATCCCAAGTCAGTCAGGCTGACCGCAGTTTGGACTACGCCTACAGACGAAAGCCAATAAAAATCCTGTTAAACTTTGTAACATCAATTTTCTTTGCTGTTTTGGTAAAAATTCATTGAGTGCACTGAATGTTTTTACTAATTTCAACATCAGCCGAGCCTTCGGTGACAAAGAGTACTGGTTATTAGGTGTACCAGGATATAACTTTATTCGTATGCATGGTCAGAATACTAGCAATATCTAGTGTAATAATTGTGATATCTCAACATTACCATGACCAATGATACTAAAAATGCAAATATCCACGATGAAACGCCAAGAAAATATCACAGTGCGCATGAGTTGTGCAATCAAAGCTCTATTCTAATTGGCGATAGTTGCATTCCGAGCAAAATATTAATCTCCTTGAAGTTTCTTGCTGGATTTTCACATGTTTGGCCCCTGCATCATCTACGAGTCATAAATGGACAAGAGAGCTGTATAATGCAATATCATATTCATTTATTGACATAAATGCATATATATTAGTGTTCTACCGCCAACTTTATACCACACAAAGGAAAATAATACGCAATAATTTTAACACGATGGTGATGATATGTATCCCCCCCCCCCCCCCCCCCCCCCCCCCATTCCCATTATCTGTCTCAACATACATACCGTATACCCTAACCAAAGACACCTGTTGGGAATTTTTCCGTCGGTAGCCAACACTAATCAAAGAATAATCATTGAAAAAAAGCGCTACTTCGACACAAAATGTAAACATTGCAGGGCCAGATTAAACAAAAACAAGGGTCGTCGAAGTGTGATCTATTGAGGTTTCAATTTATGAATAAAGAACATGATATCCATTATACAACCAATAACGGCTAATACAATCAACACAGTTATATGCATAATCATATTTATACATAGATGAACAGCACAAAATAAATATATTACAATATGCATTCCAAGAAAAAGTGAAAGGCATTTTCGCAAGGATGTCCACAGGTGCAAAACGGATCATTGATAAGATTTACTCGATACAGATCATATTTGAGAACACTACATCTGATCCTCAATTAAGGATTGAATCTTGATTTGGTCGATTTCATGGGGTCATGAATTGAGTTGCTCTTGAGACAAATTTAATGAACTGCGAAGCAGTTCATGTTGAATTTGTCTCAAGAGCAACTCAATTCATAACCCCATGAAATCGACCAAATCAAGATTCAATCCTTATATTTCAATTGGGGTTTTTTTTCGAATAAAAAAGTCGGTCTAGATATTATTGTGTCGAAGATTGTGCAAGTCTAAATGTGGAAAAGCCGGAGGAGTTCCGGATTGTGCATGTCTAGTCGGTCGAGTAAAATAGTCCGCAATATTAGGATTAAAAAAAGCATTATTTTGTCAAAATATAAGTATTAAGCATATCTGGCCTTTCATAAAATACAAGAATACATTATAAATTTGGTAATCTTAATAATTATTCCACCATGTTTATAACAACAATGTAGAAAAAGTGAAATCATTCCGCGGAAGGATTTTAACCATGTATTCATACACACTGATCAGTGTTAATCTGGTCAAATTCATGAGCAAATGAAACAGATTAAGTTTGGTAGTTTCATTGAGTCCAACTTGAGTAGAAATTGAAATATTCTGGTATGTAAAATGTTTAACTTTCTTTCGCCATAAGTGCAATAGGAAGGTGCCGATTTTTGTACATTTGAGATTATAGAGCTATTGAAGAAATCCAGGGAAGGCAACGACCGTACAGATAGATCTAACAGGTTCCAGTTACGAATAGTGGAATGTATAAACGAGAGATTTGTTAGAGAAAGCCTAAAAGAAGGAACACGATAATCACTGTTTAATCACTATTTTCTGCAACAGTAGGTGGAAGGAAATCATTTGAATAGTCCGTAGATAACTTATTATGTACTTTATTTTAGAGTTTTTTTTTATGTTTTCGACAATTTGAAAGAGTATCTAAACCAGTTTCAAAATGTACGTGCATACGAAGGAAGGCCTGTTTTATATGGGCAGCTTCTCTTTGAGTTTATCTAACAGTTAGGTTTTAAATCTGATACAACCATCCAATACTTCACACGTATATTCCAAAGCTGGCAAAATAAATGATTTATAAATTTGTAAAAGACTATTTCGATTTAGCAAACATTTCGATCTTCTTAATACATTTATTTTCTTCATAACAGAACTGTATATGGCATTTATATGATCCCCCCCACTAGGCGTTCGCATCAAAATTAAGATACCTATGGCTATCAGAAATATTTAGATCTTCATCCATGTCAGTAGAATTTGAAATAACAAAAAACCTTAGTTTTGTCTGGGTAAAATGTTACCAACCACGTTTTAGACACAAGTTTAGAGATTCCAGACCCCTGTTTAAAACAGTTTGAATTTCAAGACATGATTATGAAGACATTGATAGAGATGTATCATCCCCAAAAAGACGAGCAGTTGAGTCAAGGACATCAGCGATATCATTAATGTAAATTAAAAAACAAAAGTAGACCAAGAATGGAACCTTGAGGAACCCCTACTAAATTCAAACCTTAATGTAAGTAAGAATTGTTAAAATCAATTAATCAATCAATCTATCAGTTAAATAGTTTTCTAGCAAGGTATACAATTCACCACAAATTCCATAAGATTTTAGCTTCACCATTAAACCTTTATGCCGCATACGATAAAGGCCATTGAAAAATAACAATATATTTGAAGATGTCCTCTTCTAATTTGTTCATTTCCCACTCTCTCGTTTTCTTCATTTGGACCAAAACTAGGTCCTAGATATCCAGATAAGTGTTTTTCTATTTTTAATGTAGAATTACAAATTTGAAAAAAAAAAACCCATAAAATTGATAGGTGAATGAGATTTGTATCTAAGCATTATATCAAATTGATAAACACAACATTTAATCCCACAAGTAAAATGGTTTTTTTTTTTTTTTATTTTGCTTAGAGATTTTATTCAGATCGTGCTTAAAATGTGAAATTTATCGATTGTACACTCTCAATACATATTTGTATTCCTGGCTCGAGGAAAAAAGTATATATATATATATCGATAATTTTAAAGTATACAATTAAGATAGGCACTAGGTGGTACGGTTCATTTAAATTGACATATTGTTTCCTACTCAATTTAAGGAAAGACGTAGCCTGTTTTTGATATTCACCGTCTGTTAGGTAAAGCTTAAATAACATTACGCGCTACTTGGGTCACAAGGTCACGCTCCATCACGTGAAGACGGGAGGGCCGATTCGAGTGTGTATATAAACAGGACGGGAAACGTGGTATGGATCATTCCACACCTCCGTAACATCATGGAGGATCTCCAGTCCCGTGGACCGGTGTTACTTCTGCTCCTTGTCACCCTAATCTGTAAGTCACTTACGTAATGCTTTATAATTGGTAATTACAACTAGTACTTCATTCTGATATGACATATAGTCTAGATACACATTGATTAAAGTGCTTTAAGTGTTTTTTCGTCAATATGCTCGTTTTTGAATCGGAACCAATAACAAAATTAATCTAATATTGACAGTGACGCATTTTAACATTATTGAAGATAACATTCAAATCAATAATTTGTATTTAGTTAAAACATTGTTTATACTTTTGTTATTCTATCTTTTTTTTATTTTTAGTTAAATTCCATCACTTCATGTCCACAAATGATAATATTAATACTCTATATTTTATTTATATTGTTGATGTACTTGTTTATCGAAAGTCTTTTTACAATATCTGTCTATTCAGACTGTAATATAATGATGTGATAAAAACATATTCATGTTTATTTGAAATTTCGTCAATATAAATATAAACATTTTGTATTTCAACTTTGTTTGTGACATTCGATGATATATCCTATCCTTAAATCAAACTCAACAATCTTTTTTGTCCAAACGTTTGATCTTAGATCAAAGCTTATTGCCAATAGAAATTAAACTTAAATACATGTATGTTTATTTACATTCAAAAGTGCAATCAAATTGTCGTTAATGGTCTACATCTCAAACGAATAATGACATGTTTATCCCTGTACACCCTAACGCGTTTACTTCAATAACAGTAAAGAAGATACTTACTAGCCGGCCTCTGTTAACATCACGTGATCTAGCAATTTAAATGCAAAAATCTGCTTGGAAATTTCATCACCAAACATTCATTAAAATATACTGTTAATTAGATATGCAAACACCCAGGCTTAATGATACAGCGGTGACAATCTTATTTTTACAAACGTCATAAATTTCCTTTCCTCGGTAGGAATTTTTCGTATTTCAGTCTTTCCTGCAAAAACAGTTTATACTTTTACCATGATACGTGTTAACATATATATGCAAAGCACTAAAGTTTTCCGCAATACAGGTTTAGTAAGGTGTTTTCGCAAGTTAGCACATTTCTACACCTCTCTTCTCATATTAACACAAGATTTAATTAAAGACAACCCAATAGATAACCGTTTATATATCATTAGATATTAAACTGTTGGTGATGTACATTTCCTATCACTAAAGCCTGTATACTACATTTTTTAAAGTCTAAGTCTTATTTGAATCCTAGGTGTGCTAAATGCTACTTAATGATATACAACTCGACATATTTATTTTAGGGAAAAGGTCATTTCCCGGCGAATATCTATAAAGTAGATGATCTTTGAACCGCATGCTCGTATTATATGTGACCTTACTAGTCAGAGACGGTTATTAATGTATCTATTAATTGAACTCTGACATTTAATTGTTCTTTTATGAGCTGTTCATTTAAGCACCATGTTTGTCATTTAACATCATTCAAATGTAGACCACATTAGCCCAGCCTCGTTATTCCTATACCTATGTGGTGTTTTTCCTTGCTGTATATAGTTCTTAGATAAGATAAAATGAAAGATGTCACAACAAAGACACACTGTCAAAAAAAAGTTTAAAATGGAAACCAGGGCACTAAAATATATCTTATCAACACCAACAAATAGCAACTGGGGTATCAAAATTTATATAACTGTCATTAACAAATTGCAACCGGGGTATCAGAATATATCTAACTAACACCGACAAATGACAACCAGGGTATGAAAGGTATGAAAATATATCTAATTAACACCAACAAATGACAACCAAGGTACCATAAAATATCTAACTAACACTGACAAATGACAAGCAGGTTATAAAAATGTATCTAACACCAACAAATGACAACAAGGGTATCAAACTATTTCTAATTAACACCGACGAATGACAACCACGCATCAAAATATATCTAATTAACACCGACGAATGACAACCACGCATCAAAATATATCTAATTAACACCGACAAATGACAACCAGGGTACCATAATATATCTAACTAACACCGACAAATGACAACCAGGGTACCATAATATATCTAACTAACACCGACAAATGACAACCAGGGTACCATAATATATCTAACTAACACTGACAAATGACAACCAGGTAATACAAATATATCTAACACCAACAAATTGCAACCATTGTATCAAAATATATCTAATCAACACCGACAAATGACAACCGGGGTATCAAAATATTAACTGAATTCACATCATATTCTACTACTCTACTTTCAGGTTCAGTATCAGCAAATGTGGCAAATATCGCCGGGAGCTTGACTGCCGAGTACGAGTTGATTAACCACAATCCAGGTGGTTCTTATTATGCCTCCATCATTCTCACCAACCATGGTTCCACGCCATTAGGTGCTACTGGATGGAGCCTTTATTTCTGTCACGAAAATGTCGTCCAGTTTAATAGATTTAACATCAGCAATGGTGAATATCTTGTTACCAGACGTGGCGGCTTTGTATTGTCGCATGTAAAAGGATGCATGTACAAGTTCACTCCATCTCCAGTTGGATTTCAAGCGATAGACATAAACCAAAGAAGACGCCTAACGTTTTTGGCTGCCGCATCTATCAGTGGTATATACGATATATACCCGAATATCTACGTCGCTGATAACACACAATCAGCATTGATAACAAATACAAACAGTTATCGTAATTATGTCGCACCATTTAATAGCATATTCCAATACACACGAGATCCGCCGAAAGACCCAGTATTGCCTGTATCACCTTTAAGAAGTTATGCTGTACTGGTGAACCAAACGTACCCTGTCCTTACTCCAGGTGACATTATTCCGACACCTCTGATGAAGCGTGCTACTCCCAACAAATTGATCATCGACAGCAGTTGGAGATTGTACACTAACATACCTCGTCTGATTGTAGATGGTCTTATGGAATATGTCAAGAGTAGGTTTTATCTACTTGCATAAAATATCGCAGATATCTTCTATCTAGGTTTTAAGTTTTGTTCTATGATGAGTAAATGACATTAATAGATTTCTTAAGGCTGTTTTAAATCGTTCAGAATAACAAATGCATTTCTAGAATGAAAGATTTTTTTTCATATTGCATTACGTTTAGGTAATGGAATTTGGTACATTTTATTAAGGCTTGTTCATTGTTTTTGTTTTTATAGGAAAACTGGAAATGAGTGAATCTCCGAATGAAATTACACAAAATGTAATCCTGTTCGAGCTCGGGAACCCCCCCTCTTTTGTGGAAAACAGCGATGAGTGGTATAATTTAACTATCACTCCCACTTATAGATATGTAAGGATCGTGGCTAACACCACAGCTGGGCTGTTCAATGGTTTTCAAACCTTTCTAAATATCAGAAAAATAAAAACCACAACGAGTCAAAATAAAGTAACTGAGGTTCCCGAATTGGTGATAACTGACTCGCCACGATTTCAACATCGGGGACTTCTTCTTGACGTTGCGTCAAACTTTATGCCTGTACCAACTGTGATGAAGCTACTCCATATCATGGCATTAGTGAAGCTCAACAAACTACAGTTACTATTGGCCAATGACTATGCTGTCAGGCTTGAGATAGACGGCATGCCCACCTTCCATACCGTAAGTACAACAATTATGGTTTATTTGATGTATTTTAGATTTTTTTTGATATCGGTTTTCATATCAGTGTATCAGTACAATGCAGTTTTTATAAAATGTAATTAATTTTCTGAATTGTTATTGTTTCACTCATTTTTCAATTATTATGTTAGGTTAATGGAAATGTTCTTTGATCACTCTTAAATGATTTAGAAATGATTGGAATTAATTAATAAAAATTGATAACAAAATTGCAGTTTCCTCGGGTGTTAATCGCTGATCCCAGTGTAAGACCCCTCCTATGCTTCCAACAAAACCATGAAGTTCCTGGCTACGGGTACATTTAAGCCTTTCCCTACATTTGTTCATTAGCCATTCTTTGATAATTAGATCTTTACATAGAATGGTGAATTATTTGTAGTCAACAAATGTTATATCAATCATTTTATCTGCCGTATTACCTATGCTTTTGCAAAAATTCCAGGTGGGCTCAAGAAGATGCCATGACGAAAGTGAGAATTCATGTTTGTTTTCTCAGCTGGGATCAGATCCCTCAGGAAATGGACTTGGATCGGGATATTATTCTATCCAAGATTATCTAGACATTCTTTCCTTAGCAAAACAGTTACACATTGAAATTATTCCAATGTGGAATTTTGACAGTAACATGAGAGCATCAGAAATAGCCATGCGGGCCTATAGCAAGGCTACCAACGACAGGACAATGGACTGGAGCTTACCACAGTTGGATAAAACATCCCATTTAAAACAAAATATGTTTAGGCTTGGTAAAGTGGACCCGTGTGCGGGGGAAACAGAGAGATTTATAAGGACAATAGTAGCTACCATAAAATCATATCACGCAATAGCGGACTACCCTCTGAAGACATTCAGTGTTGGGGGCGATGATACAGACATTCCCGCCTGGATTGATAAATGCCGTTTACGTAACAAAGACGTCACCACAGGACATCCATATGTGCAAACGAAACTCGAGTTCACCAAAATGCTAGTTAGAGTTGCCATCGAAAATGAAGTTACCCTTAATGCGTACGACAACCAGTTTACAGCCTTCCCGACCCTATGTTTCAATTCCACAGACTGCCCTGATTGGATGATGCCTTTCAATGGCTCAAAATGGTATCCACCAAATTTTGATGTCTCCGTTACTCACAGGGATCCTAGAGTAATATTCCAAAACAGATTGAGACTGAGGGGTCACAATGCTACTGCTAATATTTCTGACCATGAAAATGAGACAAAGTTAAAAATGTTCCAGCGCAATGGATATAAGGTAAGATGATAAAGAATACATACGCGTTTGACATTTGGGGTTGGTAGATCTAGTAAATTTTGAGGGATTCAATGCACTTTGAGATAAAGCGCTGATGGATATTCCGTATTAAATTGAGGGTTTGAATATCCGGTAAGGTTATGAAATTTTGATTAACATATTAAGGATTAACTAGTATCTATAAATAATTCTTTATTCTAATTTTGAAACAAACCTACATTTTAAATAAATTTATGTATGATTGTGTATATAAATAAGATTTAACTTCAGGTTTCATATATACTCTTAGTATAAATGATGGTGGGGGAGGGGTATTTTTATAACGGTTCGTTGATTAAGGTATTGTCCCTGCATCTTCGTTGTCAACCCTCCCTTAAGACTTTTACATTTTTTCCGAGAATCTCGAAACATTCCGGTTAAATGTTTCATATAAACACTGTGTATACACCATGTGGTATGTTTTATATCTACACTGTGTACACACCATGTGGTATGTTATATATTTACACCGTGAACACACCGTGTGGTATGTTATATATCTACACTGTGTACACACCGTGTAGTTTGTTTTATATCTACACCGTGTACACACCGTGTGGTATGTTATATATCTACACTGTGTACACACCGTGTGGTATGTTTTATATCTACACTGTGTACACACCGTGTAGTTTGTTTTATATCTACACCGTGTACACACCGTGTGGTATGTTATATATCTACACTGTGTACACACCGTGTGGTATGTTTTATATCTACACTGTGTACACACCGTGTGGTATGTTTTATATCTACACTGTGTACACACCATGTGGTATGTTATATATCTACACTGTGTACACACCGTGTGGTATGTTTATATTTACACTGTGTACACACCATGTGGTATGTTATATATCTACACTGTGTACACACCGTGTGGTATGTTTATATTTACACCGTGTACACACCGTGTGGTATGTTATATATCTACACTGTGTACACACCGTGTGGTATGTTATATATCTACACTGTGTACACACCGTGTAGTATGTTATATATCTACACCGTGTACACACCGTGTGGTATGTTATATATCTACACCGTGTACACACCGTGTGGTATGTTATATTTCTACACTGTGTACACACCGTGTGGTATGTTATATATCTACACTGTGTACACACCGTGTAGTATGTTATATATCTACACTGTGTACACACCGTGTGGTATGTTATATATCTACACCGTGTACACACCGTGTGGTATGTTATATATCTACACCGTGTACACAACGTGTGGTATGTTTTATATCTACACTGTGTACACACCGTGTAGTATGTTTTATATCTACACCGTGTACACACCGTGTGGTATGTTATATATCTACACTGTGTACACACCGTGTGGTATGTTATATATCTACACTGTGTACACACCGTGTGGTATGTTATATATCTACACTGTGTACACACCGTGTAGTATGTTTTATATCTACACTGTGTACACACCGTGTGGTATGTTATATATCTACACTGTGTACATACCGTGTGGTATGTTTTATATTTACACCGTGTACACACCGTGTGGTATGTTATATATCTACACTGTGTACACACCGTGTGGTATGTTATATTTCTACACTGTGTACACACCGTGTGGTATGTTATATATCTACACTGTGTACACAACGTGTGGTATGTTTTATATTTACACTGTGTACAGACCGTGTGGTATGTTATATATCTACACTGTGTACACACCGTGTGGTATGTTATATATATACACTGTGTACACACCGTGTGGTATGTTTGATATATACACTGAATACACACGTACCAGGAAGTTTGATTTTGATAATCTTTGATATCTAAAAAATGATAACAAAATAATTTCTATGCTATTTCACTGATGAATAAATCATTACTACTTTTACGCTAATCAATTCGTTGTTTGTTTCAGAGTATTATATCGACGCAGGACGTCCTTGACCTTTCTGTGAAGGAGGAGCCGGGTCCGTATGTCCCCGGTGAATTGCCGTTTGGAAGGTCCCCTATTCCAGTTCAACACATATTCAGCATGTGGCCAGAATCAATGTGTTGCTCCAGATACGAGTGTTTTCCTCGAACGAACCCGGCAGGATATATGAAGCTACCGCTGCATCCTGATCCATTATGTCTGGAAGACCCCAGAGCTAAAGGCCCAATAGGTAAGTGAATTGTTGCATTCTGCAGAGTGTTCTCGATGGATGCTGTATCTGACCCCTGCAAAGAATAAACGTTACCAGGAATAATATAAAAAAATTGAATAAATGCAAATGTGTAACTATGGCTTGCAGAATTACTTTTGTAAACTATATGTATATAGCATAAAGCATGAAATAATCATTACAACTATTGAATAACAATCAAATTATATCGTACACGGAATAAACTAAATGCGATTTGATTGGTTGACACGGTGACCTTTGACAAGGAATATGTTTTCATCCCGGGGTTCTATTCGTTTTGATTGGCTTACACTTGAAGGCCGCTTCACGGGGTCCCGGAAATGATAACGTATATTAAGAAGTTCGTAGTTGTCATTTAACCACACTCGATTGGAAAAAATACCACATACCATGACCACTCATTGTGTAGCCTGTAGATATAGAATACAACTGATACAAAATGCGTCTTGAATTACGACATTTTTATATCTTCGATTGTCTTCTATATATATGTCATGCTGTACAACGAAATTAAACAAAGGTTACAAACCAAATTATGTTGTACGGTGAGTGATAGAGCGCTTGGTTTGTGCATATTTAAGTTTGTAGATTACCTGTGCGGTTTACATCGCACAGTTGTGCGGTTTGTATCGCACATCGCACATTTGTGCGCACGATGTCTGCACGGTGTGCGCACGATGTTTTTGGAACGTTGCGCGATCACACAACTGTAGTTCATTATATGGTTCAAGATCTGCATTTTATTCGTCTTAACGCAATCTCAAATAATACATGTGTTTGATTTCGCAACATCTTTCTTCACTTCGGCATGTATTCATCCATTGATAATGCTAAATGTAAAACAAACTGTAGTGATCTTAAAAAAAATATATCCTTGCATTTCATTACATTTTTCTTGAATATACGTAGGTGCACTTTAAGCATATAAGGAAATAACAGCTTTTGTTCGTATTCTTTAATCAGAAGCGTCTAATCGTTGACCAATCTTTAATGTCCTATACTTATATACCATCCTTGTATCGGTATACCGTCCTAATATCAGTATACCGTCGTAATATTAGTATACCGTCCTAATATTGGTATACCGTCCTTATATTGGTATATCGTCCTAAGATTGGTATGCCAGCCTGATATTGGCATATCGTCCTAATATTGGTATACCGTCCTAATATTGGTATTCCGTCCTATCATTGGTAAATATTGATGGCACACTTCTGGTTAACACTTAAATATTGGTATGTTTTTATATCAATCTGATATGTTATAGCTTATAACAGGCTAACAAAAGGTAGTTCGATAACACATAAATAACACGCTGTGGATTCATACTTGTTTGGCTGATATTATTATTGTTTATTTTGATCATAAACTATTCTAAGTACATTTCAGCTACTAATGAACTATTTATATACACAGGAATGCAAGCATCTATATCCACGAGGAAGGTCCGCACCGAATCAGAGCTCTTCCAGCTACTCTTTCCACGACTGTTTGCCGTGGCGGAGAGGGCGTGGCATCGAGGTAATTGGGAAAACACGGTGAGGCTACCGATTAGGAATATTCATGCTGCAAGAATTGCTGAAATCCAGGATTTTCAGAAGTTCAAAGCTATTCTTGGCACACATCTTCTCCCGATGTTAGACAACGAGAGGGCGCTTTATTATATGACTCCCCCCGGAGCAGTGTAAGTATTTGCAAATATAACTGAAGAAAGTTATGTAAATTTATGCGGTCAAAGTAAGTGAGCTTGTCAGATAAGGTATGTTTTTTTACTTGAGGAAAACATCTAATAGTCTCAGGGCTGTATGCAGTTTTAAAGGTACAAAATCTAAACAAATACTTTATTTCATAATATAATTGAGGATCGTTAACTCAAGTGTCGTTTTTAGTAGTAACAACGCCAGTGTTGTAATTTCCTGTGCCGTCCTAACATGTTTGTATATGTATACATTGTCATTAAATCTGTATAACAATTATATTGATAACTTCAACCACAACAACTTAATCCTAATCAATGGATAGATGTAAAAATACCGTATTGACGCGTTTGCAAACATGTAGATGTATGCAATATACTGGCTAAAATGTGTTCTCTTTGAAAATGCAGGCAAATTCTGCAACACGTCAACGTACGTGTACGTCCGTATGGTTGAAATACAAATCTTTTCGGCAGGTTCATAATTATGTGCGGATATATTATTAATATGCGATATACATATCTTCCTATATGTTACAAAACTATAGTTCTATAATAGTATATGTAATCAGAAAAAACACTATGACAAAGGAAGGCAGTTTTTACATTGATCAGACTTCGAAATCACTTAGAAAATAAAATCTTAGGCTGCAATAAATGAGTCGATCAGTGATCTATATAACGTTTTCCTTTTACTTTGTACCGTGACATTTGTCCTGTCCTTAAAATATGAACGTCAAATGTATATTGTCTAGAGGACTCATTCCGTGTCATTCTTGTTACCACAGTATGAGAAACATCACTGCTGACCTCAGAGACATGCGCAGAGCAGTATCGGCCAAGACGGAGTATCCAGGGTTTGTTGCTCAAATCAAGACGGACAAAATGTCAGCCTTTGAGGACGTTGTAGACAACAAGGTTTATGATTCATTACAGACAGAATTTAGGACAAGGTAAGATTACATTGTATTCAAAATCCTATTGTACAACAAACTAGTATTAACTTTACGAAAACCGCAATCAATATTCGTTTAATTACCAAAACATTAGGTGACAGAAAGCTATATCATTTCTTTATTTTGCTTAATGTTGTTAACATCGACCTAAAGCTGACCCTATATAGTAAACCTCTGTCTAAAGAGGTTGCGTGTTTAAACACGATTTATTGTAGCTCAGCTTTTATGAAAAGGCAGTATACTTTACTTTTTAGACCGGTTTCTGGAACAATCAAATTTAACAATTATTACCAAACCAATTGTCTACTATGATATAATATTTTAGTGCCAAACCATCGGTGAAATGTGACATGATATTTTAGTACCAAACTAAAGGTCTACTAGGATATAATTTTAGTACCAAAATAACTTGATATAGTATTTTTGTCTACTATTTTAGTCTACTATGGTATTTAATACTTTAGTACCATGAGTTTATTGATATATATGTAATTTAGAGTTAACTTAGTTTACGGCAAACCATAGTTTTACGGACCTGCCCTGAACTATATGCCCTTCGGCCTAGGGGAATATTGTACTGGACAGGTCCGTAAAACCATCGATTGCTCTCAACCAAAGTCTGTATTTGTATAAAATCGTATGTAGCGACCGGACCTTGGGTTACAAAACAAATGTCTATTTATAGACATATTTTTGTACAATAAAGATTCACACATTGGGTTAATATGCATGCATGTAATTATAATATGCTAATTAGTGTCTTCCCATTGGTCAATGGTCGTTGTGGTCACTGTGGGGCCTCAGTGACCCCCGTGCTAAATACATAACTTTCATTGGTCAAGGGCTCTGTCCAGCCCCTGCAACCCTAAGGTCATCCCCACTATAGAATCCATCCTTTGAAGTTTATGGAAAGTTCCTTAATAAGCGTAAACAATTTTTTATAATGTAGCACAATTCAGGGTTAGAATTATTTAGAAAAGGACATCCCTCCAACCGCCCCTGCATTCCTCCTTTTATGTGTGGATCTTTATATCTAGCTTTTCTTTTTGGTGCTTTGTTTAGTATATTATTAGTATTGTTAATTTTATTCATGTTGATAAGACTTTGTTACTTGATGTGTACCTGTCTAGTAAAGTAAAGTTTAATTATTGCATTGTTATAATACTTGTAAGCGAAGTCCCGGTGCTTCCCCCCCCCCCCCCCCCCCCCCCCCCCCTTTTTTTTTTATCAAGGGGATACAGCCATTTACATTGTTTGGTATTTTATATTCTGCATTTTTGGAGCAAACAGAGCTCGAGGATTGGACCAGTTGATGTAGTAGTTTTATAATCTTTAACTTTAGCAGGACAAAAACATTTACTGTGGTATATCGTATGTAGCGACCGGAACGGACCGGACGTCGGTTACAATCGTAGTTGCAACGTAGTATTCCATATATTTTGATGAGGATAAAGATGAGTTTCAGAACAACAGTATCGAGTTTACATTCGTTTGATCATCGTCCTCTTTAAAAAAAAACAGCCAGTGCAATAGACTTATTCGTGTGAATTAATATGTAATAATTTCTTCGTTCATTCCAGAAACAAGCAATCGACAAGACATAGTAGAAGCGAGATCGTACGCACAACAGTAAGTGAACTCCATACATAACCTAGTTGAGCACATTGTGTGATAATGGTTAAAGAATGACCGATTTGTGGAACGAATCGTTATGAAGTTATGTAAAGAATCCACCAAGTGATTGAGATAGCTTCCAGGTGTTGTCCGAACATTTATAAACATCTCTTTAAATTTACACATTTAAAAACACCTTATGTACAAAACATACTTGCCTATACGTTTGAATATATATATATAGTTTTTTGTTTTCGTTTTTTTTCAGTTCCCTGATAAATACGCTCGAGAACACATGATCATAATGCATAACCTTGCGGCGAACTCGTCATTGGAGTTTCCGATTCAAACACGTTTTAGAAATCAGGACGATGCTACTGGAGTCAATTCCTATTCAATAATACATGGGTTGCCGTTATATTTCGATAGAGATTTCGGAGAATTTTTTAACAAAACTGGATACCAAGTATTCCTTCAAAGGAAACCTGTCCTTATACAACATCATGTGGCGAGGATGCAACAACACCAGAGACAGTTTCTTAATGGACATGGAGCTTCCGGGACTCGAGCTTCTAATCCAAATACGAGGAATGCAGGAGGTCCTGTTCCTATGGGGGCCAATCAAAACATGATGAATGCTGCTGGGCCTGTTCCTATGGGAACCAATCCAAACATGATAAATAGACGTCAAAATGTAGGTTAAGTCAATAGCTGTCTCAAATACCATCCAAACAATATCCATTTCTGTATCAAATGTCTAGTGTTTGAAAAATCTGAAGAGATAATTATAATGGCTAGTGAAAATAAGAGGAAATAAATTACTTTATATCGTTAATAAACAGGGTATAGATAATGTTTCAGTTTCACTACACGAACGCATTCTTTTTAATTCTGTCGATATACCACTTCAATAAACACAGATTCTGGCTGTCAGGATTTTGTTAATTATTTTGAATATTACACATTGTCTCCTTTATGATTTTCTCATGTCTGACAGATACAATACCAATTATAAATAATATGCATGCATATCACATGTTTCTTGTATGCATGTGTGTATGTGTGAATATAAAATGAGAGATTATTATATGTGTAATATAGGGGTTAAACAAAGATTCGTTTTGGATGTGGTGAGTAGTTAACTTTTATAAATTGACTAACGAAAGTGAAAGAAATACCATATCTTACAAACACGAATCTTATAACTTGTTTCAACCACAATAATATGAATCAGAAATGATGGGATTTCGACCCGGTTTGCATACATATGTGTTTGTAGACATATTCTAATAAGGCGTCATGATATTACCATAATGTAAAAAGTCACTAATCGATATTCAAAAATTTCATTTTTTCAAATGTTTTATTTTTTATAAATTTGTTCAGCGTTATGCAAACCCGTGATACTTGAAGTCTTGCAGTTTTAAATCCATTAACTTAACAATCGTGGACTATATGCGCGTATATGGCGGAGGTATCTGCCAAAAAGTCAACTGATTGTGTCAGATTCCACGAGCCATGGTTTTGAACGTTTCTGTAAGATTAACGTATATCCAATGGTTATCATATAAGGGACTCCGTATATAGGACCTCTAAATAGTCACGCAATCTCGGCGACAACTATTGTTTCAATGCTTCGTTTTCTGCCGTATCATTTTGCAAGTAATATCTAACTTTCTACACATAGCCTTCAGTTCTTTTTTCTTTTTTCTTTTTTACCTTTGATGAAATAAAATCATCAGTAGCAAAATCATCGTGAGAGTGAGAATGCTTATTTGACAAGTCGCTAACTTGATTATTAATATATGTTATTTGCAACGGACAGGGAGAACGTGTATGTCACGATCTTGACATGACAGTATGACGTCGAAGCGATTCCCGATATGACGTAAATAAAAGATCACGTGACACAAAGCACATCAGAAAAAAGTAATTCATATAAAAATGAAGAAAAAAAAAAGAATCTGAACCAATCACAAGACTGGACGGTCATATACCACTAGTGGTATACCTATAAGTCTAGCCACGTCAGCACGTTTACACAATGGTCTAGGATTGGAATATGACAGCGTATTATAAGGGTTATTTTATGTATGTATGGTAAAAGCTTACTGTACGTATGTGATAACTGTTTATTATACGTATAGTAAAAAGTAAATGTATAGAAATGTGTATTGCATGTATAGTAAATTTTATAATATGTATAATAAATGTGTATCATGTATGTATAACAAATGTTGATTGTATGTACGTATAACAAAGACGTATGTATGTATGTACAATGATTTTGTATTGTATGTATCTTTAATAAAGATGTATATCCTGTATGGGTGTAATATCAGACTTGGCTCCTACGGAACAACAAAGAGCATGTCTTGTTAAATTGTCATTTTCTCATATAATGTAAGACTAACAGTACCTTATGACAGCCTTTAGCACAACAGTGCAAATGATTATTGGCCAGGAGTCTCGGTCGAGTGTCTTATTGATAATAACTGTGTCGCACCTTACCAAAACACTCATGGATCATTATGTACATTTTAGAGGCTTGGTATGAACTTTTAATCATTATTACTGATTTACATAGGGGCTTGAAGTAACTAAAAGGTAATTTCATGTTAATGATCTTAACCTTATTGTTTGTTTTTACAAAATGATATTGTATTTCATTCATGCAAAAAAATACTATCTTTTGGAGTTTGATTTCAACAAAATAAATAATGAAGTCGGAGAAAACTATACATATGGCGTTGTTGTGGATATGTGTTTCATAATGTAATGTAGGGTACTTGCTGGACATTTGACGGAAAATAGGTATTACAGAAATGCAGAGTTTTTCTATGTGTAAAAGGTAGTCACATAACTACACGGAGTGTACTATGTAAAATACGTAATCACAGAACTGTAGAAGTGTTCTATGTAAAATAGGTAGTCACATAACTTCACGGAGTGTTCTGTGTAAAATAAGTTATCACAGAACTATAGGGATGTTCGATGGAAAATAAGTATCACTGAATCACATCGGTTGTTCTATGTAAAATTAATATCACAGAACTACAGGGGTTGTTCGATGTAAAATAAAAATCAAATAATAACTGCAGGGGTTTTTCTGCGTAAAATAAGTACATATAGTCACAGAACTGCACGGAATGCCTTATGAAACTGAAAGGTAAAAGATGTGTAAAAAATCAGTTTCAAATAAAAATAAGAAAAGCCTGCTTAATTCGGCCACCGCCATGTCAATCTAGATCGAATCAAAGAAACATCACATCAAGTTCAATGAGAATCTGGCAGCTGACAACTGAACCGAAAAAATAACCTGCATCAATGTGTATCGCTCTCAACCTGTCGTAATTTGCTTTATTACTGCCAGTAAGTTAAAATATATCACAGAACTCGTGATTTCCGGAATACTCCCCTTGCAAATGGTATTCATTTTGGCAATAAATCATATCAGATTGGAGAACATGGATATCATACTATCTCAAAATAGAATAAAGACATGCTTACAAGGGTGAAGTATCCACGTGTATCACACAGCTTCAGTTACAGTTCCATTGCAGATACAGCTCGATTGTTGTAGAGAAGTTCATACTGCTGTTGTAATGGAACATTTTCGTTCAGTTTGGTCATTACTAGTATTTGTTTAAGACTGGTGCATGTTCGGAGACTGAAGATCGTTTGTTGCTATAGGTTGACTCGACAAATGAAAATATTATTGTTGTTAAAAGGTCATTCATTGAATGACCGATAAACTCTTGCGAGTCCACAATATATAAATATTCAAAATGAAATTATGTTTGATGTTATGGAAAAAACACAGTATATTTACTTAATATGATGTATAGCAACAGAGTAGAAAGTGGGAGCCTGAAGTTGGTTCCGAGTTCCGAGTTCCGAGTTCCGTTTAAGTAAAACGGAACTCGGAACCAGTTCCGAGTTCCGTTTAAGAAAAACGGAACTGCAATGTATAAGCTTTACGAGTTTTGGTTCCAGATCCGAGTTCCGTTAAAGAAAAACTGAAATATTATGTATTAGCTATATTGGTTTTGGTCCAAGTTCCGAGTTCCGTTTAAGAAAAATTGAAATACTAGGTATTAGCTTTATTGGTTTTGGTCCCAGTTCCGAGTTCCGTTTAAGAAAAACGGAACTGCAATGTATTTTCTTTACGAGTTTTGGTCCCAGTTCCGAGTTCCGTTAAAGAAAAACTGAAATATTATGTATCAGCTTTATTGGTTTTGGTCCCAGTTCCGAGTTCCAAATACTAGGTATTATTATACCTCACTTTTGTTAGAATTCTTTTCATTGGACGAAAACATATCACCTGACATTTTATAAATCGAATATCCCCCGACAAATGCCGTCGCCGGGGTATAACCCGTCGAATAACCATGTAACCATGGCAGCAGAGTATTATACCCCGGTGTATAACCCCTCCGCCCGATGAATAACCCTTCGTCATCGAACGCGCCTGCGTCGGAAGTCGGGCAGTGGAACTCTTTTGCGTTTGTTGTCGTCTGGTTCCAAAAACACAAACAACAACACAGGCTTTTGAAATGGCAGTGTCATCACGATTTGGCCGATCAACAGAAGTAGAAATAACAGCGATATTGGACAGCAAGGATGCTTTAAACACCAAAAAGGCCACAAAATATGCTCTTTTTCGGTATAATAAAACTATTATGACCCTCTGTGTCGGGATATATCCAGAATTATGTCCCTGGGAAGAGTTATTTTCCCTCGGGCTACGCCCACGGGAAAATAACCCTTCCCAGGGACATAATTCTGGATATATCCCGACACAGAGGGCCATAATTGTATATTAGCTTTATTGGTTTTGGTCCCAGTTCCGAGTTTCGTTTAAGATAAACGGAACTCGGAACCGAGTTCCGTTTAAGAAAAATGGAACTAGGAACCAGTTTAAGAAAAACGGAACAACTGTGTATAAGCTTTACGGGTTTTGGTCCCAGTTCCGAGTTCCTTTTAAGATAAACGGAACTAGGAACCAGTTCCGAGTTCCGTTTAAGGACAACGGAACTAGGAACCAGTCCGAGTTCCATTTAAAATATCCTATCTATGAACCAGTTCCGAGGTCCGTTTACGAATTTGATGTAGTTCCCTGTTCCATTTAAGCTTCAAGGGGTTAGGTTAAAGTTCCCAGTTCTTTTTAAGAAAATGTTTTATGTATGTCACCTTAATATGAGCCCCTAGTCTGGATTAGAATAAGTTTCGTTTAGGAAAATATTGCTTGTTTAAATATTTAATTGTATTAAAATAGCATCCAATTCCAGTTCCGTTCAAGTTATACGGAACAAGGAACCAGTTTGAGTCGTGGAAGGGACCGTAGTACCAGAGACAATTACCTACATCAGACACATTAAATGACAACTTCCTTATGATATGCATAAGAATATGCTTCAAGACAAATATATTTGATTGAATTTGAAACAGAGCCCGGTTACACAACGAATCTGATAAAATGTCTCTAACTTTAAGAAGGCAATGTTTAGCAATTCTCCTTAAAACCGATTCAATTCAACAGCAATGCTTCAAAACTTAGGTATTAATTCAAATTCAATTCTTTAACATTCTATTCACATGGCTACGTGTCCATTAGCCTCCTGAAGATTGAGAAAATCTTAAGATCAATTGTGAAACTGTACATAGCGCTGTTAAGTCTACCACTGGGTCGGAATCTAAATTGGACTAAATGGACCAGTTCAATGCTCATTTCAAATGCAAAATGATAAAGTTGTAAAACATGGTAACAACATTTTACTTTTCTATTCTAAAAACAAAGATAATGCCTTGTCATTAGTCGGGGCCTTGCAACAGTTATGAAATAATGCTGATCAAACTATCAGCAGTTGGGTGCTTCGATCACAAAAACAATATTGACATCATTACTCAATATATTGATATCATGTAATTGCAATACTATAAGTGATAAATTTAATTAGAATTCATGATATCAAGAATTTTGGGCATTTAGTGATATTACTAATTCGAATGTGTGATATCATTAATTCCTCTGTAACATGTTTGATGTTGATCCTCGCGTTAATTAATGTTATTATCAAAGTCCCTCGGGCTGATATGGTGGAAGCGGGATAATACCAGGATGATCTAGAAATTCACATGTTCAAATTGTTATTATCTCTAAGTATTCGCATTAAGGATATTATTTGATTCATTGAATAAGCGATATGAATGAATCGAATTAATGTTGCCGATCATTAGTCCGAATTCATGATATAAATAATTGAACAAGGTCTATTTGGAACGGGAGTCGTTACGGAAATTCCACAAAACGCCAGACAGAAATGTTGCGGTTAAGGTCACAGTCTTTTAATACAACTCACACGAAATGCCATCTTAATTGGACCGTGTTAAAATGTTTTGCCAATCAGATCGTACGGCGGCCATGTCGGGTTGGAAGACGCGCAGTAAAAGTTTTTCGTTTGCGTTCCCTCAAAATTATTACATACCAAAGTTTCATCGGGATTCAACTGACGGTTTCAAGAAATGTATCGGACAAGATTCAGACGGAAAAAAAGGAAAATAATAATAAAAGTAACATATAACGTGACCTTTGACCTACGGAATTAAAATGCAAGCCTATGCGTCCACTCCTTATATAGTATCTGTAAGACTAAAGATGGACATAATTGGTCGGTAAGAAAGAAAGTTAACGTGGAAAAAAATCTATTTTTAGCAACAGGTCATGTAACCTTTGACATGTGGACCTCAAAAACAAGCATGTACATCCCCCTCCTCTCACGGAACCTGTGTACCAAATATGGAGACGATTTGTTAACAATAATGCAAGTTATCGCACGGAAACAACCGTATGGATAAATTTAATATTTCCAGTAGCAGATCATGTGAGCTCTGACTTACAAAACTCAATGCAATCTCAAGCATCTCCTCCTCGCGGGAACAAAGCAATATGTCTCTCCGAAACTTACGGGGGAGACATAATTAATGGTTATCATTTATTCGATTTATTTATATAAATAATTCCATTATTTGTATCATTAATTCAAGGAATAGAGTTATATCAATACGAATTGTTGATATAATTTATTCATTAAATGATATAATTATAATTCATAATATCGTTAAATCATTTAATGAATCATAAATTCGAATTAGTGATATCAAAAATTGTAGATTTAATCTAATCATTTAGTCTAATCATTGACAGCAAAAAACAAGGAAAGCCTTTGGCAACAGCTCCTTAGAAGTTTCCTGCTACCCCGCGTATTTCTATGTTTCCAAGTGCCAATGAAAGAACTGTTCAATATTATTCAATGGAATTGTTTTGTTTTTCTTGTATTTGTGTTGAATAAAACTTCAGTAATACCAATTAAAGATTTTTTCCCAGTCGCCATATAGACATTTCACCTCAACAGTAGAAGCCATATTGAAAAACAAAATGGTGTATGAAATATACTTTGCAGTTATTGCTTATTTTGTGTACTTTAACTTCACACATATAGATACATCAACTACAAATAAAAACTCATATCTCCCTCCATGGACTCATATTTCGCGATATCTAGAAAGCTGCTTTTACAAGCTACTTGTCATTTACGAAAGGGTAAAAATAAAGAAATGTACCATGAACGAAAACTGCGTTGTAACATTCTTTAGAGGTTACAACACAACAATGTCTCGTAATTTTACAACACCAGTCGTGTTGTTATCCTTAAACGGAACTCGGAACTGGTTCCTACATATATGTAGTTCCGTTTTTCTTAACGGAACTCGGAACTGGTTCCGCGTTCCGTTTATCTTAAACGGAACTCGGAACTGAGACCAAAACCAATAAAGCTAATACATAATATTTCAGTTTTTCTTAAACGGAACTCGGAACTGGGACCAAAACTCGTAAAGTTTTTACATTGCAGTTCCGTTTTTCTTAAACGGAACTCGGAACTGGGACCAAAACAAATGAAGCTAATACATAGTATTTCAGTTTTTCTTAAACGGAACTCGGAACTGGTTCCGAGTTCCGTTTTACTTAAACGGAACTCGGAACTCGGAACTCGGAACTCGGAACCTTAACTTCAGGCTCCCACTCGGAACTGGGACCAAAACCAATAAAGCTAATACATAGTATTTCAGTTTTTCTTAAACGGAACTCGGAACTGGGACCAAAACTCGTAAAGCTTATACATTGCAGTTCCCTTTTTCTTAAACGGAACTCTGGTTCCGAGTTCCGTTTATCTTAAACGGAACTCGGAACTGGGACCAAAACAAATGAAGCTAATACATAGTATTTCAGTTTTTCTTAAACGGAACTCGGAACTGGGACCAAAACCAATAAACCTAATACATAATATTTCAGTTTTTCTTAAACGGAACTCGGAACTGGGACCAAAACCAATAAACCTAATACATAATATTTCAGTTTTTCTTAAACGGAACTCTGAACTGGTTCCTAGTTCCGTTTTTCTTAAACGGAACTCGGAACTGGGACCAAAACCAATAAAGCTAATACATAATATTTCAGTTTTTCTTAAACGGAACTCGGAACTGGGACCAAAACCAATAAAGCTAATACATTATATTTCAGTTTTTCTTTAACGGAACTCGGAACTGGGACCAAAACTCGTAAAGCTTATACAATGCAGTTCCTTTTATCTTAAACGGAACTCGGTTTTACTTAAACGGAACTCGGAACTCGGAACTCGGAACCAACTTCAGGCTCCCGTAGAAATTATGGCTACAAGTGTGTTTATTTAATACAAAGTATAAGTCTGGCTGAAGTAGACCAAAAAAAAAAAAAAAAAAACACACACACACACACACACAACGTGGAGGCGCGTGGAAAATTCGTTTCTAAATGCAAGATGACAGTGCGTGGAGAGCATCACTGATTAGTCAATAGACTACAAGCCCCTTATGATTGGTCAAGCAGGGCTCTGACACCAAAGATCATGCTGACCCCATGCACTGATTACGCGTGGTGATCCCCTAAGGGATAAGTAACACGTGATATCTATACTTAGCCCAAAGCCGGTCAGTAACTTGGAGATGATCACTAACTGAAATATAGAAACCTCTTTGTCCCGAAGGCTAGAGTCAGCCTCAAATTTAATTAACCATTACTCATGTTATATTATTAGACAACAGACGTTTCTATCTCTTATTTTCTCTCTACCTTTTATTGAGAGGACATAAAAGAGACCGAAATTAGTATCTGATGCTCCCATTACAACACTATGGATTTCCCTTTTCAATTGTTTTCATTTCGTTTGTTTGTATCTGTTTGTTTCTCCTTGGTACCCGTCCTCATATGACCCTAGCTGTTGTTTATAATGAAACAATATTTGCTTCAAGATATTTACGGAGGCGGTATGACAATTCAGCCATTTTAATACCATAGAATCACGTGATTCTCCGCCACTTTAGCTGTCTATTGATGGTGCTCGTAATCATAAAAGTCATTGAAAAAAATCAGTTCAGTTTTAGGTACTAAACTGTTTGCAGCAGTCAGTTGATATAAATACCTCGGGGATTGGAGAAAAACAATTAAATGAGATTTTCAGGTTTGCTGTTATCGTGAATGGTACCTCAGCTGATTTCTGTTGATTTGGAGATTGTGTTGTGTCCTCTATATCACGTTCTTGACAAAATATATAAAAATTTCGATGAATGTCTATTCATTAAAAAAACAAAAATAACAAACCTTAATTCAAATTCAGTATCGATTAAATGAAGGCGAGATACAGGCAAATATATAGATTTGAATGGAGATTCCTGAAAAAGTGCAAGGAGAATAATACCGGATGCTCTTTAGGTACCAAGCGTCTTATGATTCATCGAAGACAACCGCCATATGAATCTATGTCGAATTCGGGTTTAGCCACGATCTCAAATGAGAAGTAGGGTGGTGACAAAGGAACCATCATGCATGTTAACAAACATCAAACACGTCTGGCTTCATGTCGCATAAGAAAAATATTTCCGAATGACATAACGATATCAGAAGTCGACATATCTCACAAAAATCGTGATAAAAACGGAA
This sequence comes from Pecten maximus, assembly GCF_902652985.1. Classification (NCBI taxonomy): domain Eukaryota; kingdom Metazoa; phylum Mollusca; class Bivalvia; order Pectinida; family Pectinidae; genus Pecten; species Pecten maximus. The sequence goes on along the minus strand of NC_047024.1, from coordinate 35,520,574 downwards.
TAATATCAATTGGGAAATCATCACTCTTATTATGCAGGTTATTTGTAAGTTGTCCCTGTCGGTTACGTTGTAAGTAAAGATCGAAGTAAGCGGCTAAGGTTTTTCCGACAGGACATGGTCAATAAAGTTTCTATTGACAGATCAGCAATATATATCTAAGAGTAAAATTAAGGACGTGGGGATGTCTCTGTGGACTCCTCAGATAATTGCGAATTCAGCATTGTCAAAAACAACTGCTCGAGTTGACGAAGAAATGATACGGTTTGTTTTCACCGGTATGTCGATAGTCTATTGGAAGATGTTACCATTTAGCTAAATATACTGCCAACCAGGAATAAAATCATTTCATCCTAAATATATTTAACCCTGGTCTTAGTTAACACCTGCCATTATTGTAAATGGTTATACTTTTATCAGCAAATATACGCTCATAATAAGAGATCTAAGTATCCCCTTAAGTCTGGAAATAGTGAGCTTATGTCCTGACTTTTGTAAAAGTGAGTATTCAGAATTGGTCAAAAGAACAACAGAGTTCTTCAAAATTCACATTCTCTTACATCAACTATCGGTTCATTTAGTATTTCAATGTAACTGTTATCCTTCATAGCACAAAAGCAAAAGAGAATGCCGATATTTAAAAGAAAAAAATGTTCTAACTCGAAATTAATAATAAAAGGGCAAAATAAAAAGAAAAATATATGTTTGAATAAGTACACTTTAGAAATGCAAGAATAAATCCAGGAGTTCCCAAAGGGTACCGTCTTCGACTTCATCGACGTCACCGGTATGTAAATCTAGTTCAAACTCAGGTTAATTCAGAAAAGTATTACCAGGTATATCAGCAAGAAAAAGGACACATCTGACACCTTCCTAGCGTACAGACTTTAAAAATAGCCAAAGTCAGCCAATAAAACCGTCGTTTTCTTCTAGAAATCTTTGTTGGTAGTTTTACTTGTCGGTAGTCGATATCTGTCACAGAAATCGTGATAATAGGGAGCAAGTCCTCGAAACCTCTGGGACATGTATACACCACGCAGAGAAGGCTGGGGTGGCATTTTCTAGAAGGAACATTCACAATTGGTAAATTTTGATATCCCGCTTATCATATAGGTTAGATGTAAGCTGTCCCTACAGCTCGTTACGTTATCAGTACAGCTCGAGGTAAGAGTATGATTTTGAAAAGTATGAAATGTCCCTTGTTTTAAGTTCTAAATATATATCCGATCGGAATAATAGTTAAAAAATGAAAATTAGAAGAATGTTTGAATGTAGTCAGTAAGGCTGAAGCATTATTAATTATTATTTTATCCATAGAAAACAAAGGTTGTTTTACATATCATGTAGAACAATGTGAGGTCATAAAAAACTTAAAGTTTAAAAGCTTATTGGTCTTTCGATTAGGAAATATGGACAAAAGAGTTTGTATCTTATGTATGGAATGTCATTATTAGTAGTGCTGGTTTTAATCCACTCCGCAAGTAAATCCAATGAAGCATTTTCTATTTTACTCACTTTCATAGGTTTCTTAGAAATCCATAAGTGTCCGACGAGTGCAGGAAGTGTCTTCATAAAGGGAGTGTCTTCATAAAGGGTGTGTCTTCATAAAGGACAATTTTCATAAAGTATTTGTCTTCACAAAGGGAGTGTCTTTATAAAGGGAGTGTCTTCATAAAGGACAATTTTCATAAAGTATTTGTCTTCACAAAGGGAGTGCCTTTATAAAGGGAGTGTCTTCATAAAGGACAATTTTCATAAAGTATTTGTCTTCACAAGGGGAATGTCTTCACAAAGGGAGTATCTTCATAGAGAAGTGTCTTCATAAAGGGAATGTCTTCATACCGGAGTGTCTTCATAAAGGGAGTGTCTTCATAAAGGGAGTGTCTTCATAAAGGGAATGTCTTCATAAAGGGAGTGTCTTCATAAAGGGAATGTCTTCATAAAGGGAATGTCTTCATAAAGGGAGTGTCTTCATAAAGGGAATGTCTTCATTAAGGGAATGTCTTCATAAAGGGAGTGTCTTCATAAAGGGTGTGTCTTCATAAAGGGAGTGTCTTCATAAAGGGAGTGTCTTCATAAAGGGAGTGTCTTCATAAAGGGAGTGTCTTCATAAAGGGAGTGTCTTCATAAAGGGTGTGTCTTCATAAAGGGAGTGTCTTCATAAAGGAGGTGTCTTCATAAGGGGATGCCTTCATAAAGGAGGTGTCTTTATAAAGGGAGTGTCTTCATAAAGGGAGTGTCTTCATAAGGGGATGCCTTCATAAAGGAGGTGTCTTTATAAAGGGAAGCTCCACAAAGGGAGTGCTTTTATAAAGGAAAATTTTCATAACGTATTTGTCTTCACATGGGGAATGTCTTCACAAAGGGAGTATCTTCATAAAGGGTGTGTTTTCATAAAGGAGGTGTCTTTATAAAGGGAAGCTCCACAAAGGGAGTGCTTTTATAAAGGAAAATTTTCATAACGTATTTGTCTTCACATGGGGAATGTCTTCACAAAGGGAGTATCTTCATAAAGGGTGTGTTTTCATAAGGGGATGCCTTCATAAAGGAGGTGTCTTTATAAAGGGAAGCTCCACAAAGGGAGTGCTTTTATAAAGGAAAATTTTCATAACGTATTTGTCTTCACATGGGGAATGTCTTCACAAAGGGAGTGTCTTCATAAAGGGGATGCCTTCATAAAGGAGGTGTCTTTATAAAGGGAAGCTCCACAAAGGGAGTGCTTTTATAAAGGAAAATTTTCATAACGTATTTGTCTTCACATGGGGAATGTCTTCACAAAGGGAGTATCTTCATAAAGGGTGTGTTTTCATAAGGGGATGCCTTCATAAAGGAGGTGTCTTTATAAAGGGAAGCTCCACAAAGGGAGTGCTTTTATAAAGGAAAATTTTCATAACGTATTTGTCTTTACATGGTGAATGTCTTCACAAAGGGAGTGTCTTCATAAAGGGGATGCCTTCATAAAGGAGGTGTCTTTATAAAGGGAAGCTCCACAAAGGGAGTGCTTTTATAAAGGAAAATTTTCATAACGTATTTGTCTTCACATGGGGAATGTCTTCACAAAGGGAGTGTCTTCATAAAGGGTGTGTTTTCATAAAGGAGGTGTCTTTATACAGGGAAGCTCCACGAAGGGAGTGCTTTTATAAAGGAAAATTTTCATAACGTATTTGTCTTCACATGGGGAATGTCTTCACAAAGGGAGTATCTTCATAAAGGGAATGTCTTCATAAAGGAGTGTCTTCAGAAATGGAGTATCTTCATACAGGGAACCTTTCACAAAGGGAGTGTTTTGATAATGGGAGTGTTTTCATAAAGGGAACTGTTTATAAAACATTTTGATAGATGATAAAGGTGTTGCTTATCTAAAATGAACTGCTGGAACGTTTTCTTGTATTTATACATTTTACAATTACACACAAAAGCAAGATTGAACTCCTTCGTCTACCATAATCCAGTATTTAGTATTATGTATATCTAGTATAAACTTTCATACCTTATATACCGAATATCAATTTCAATATGAAATATATCTGGAATTAACTTAAGTTTAAATCAAGATAACTTATAGCCGGTATGAACTTATCAAATCCAGTCAATGTAAATATGATTGCTATTTATCAAAACACAATGTCTGCATGTTGGTTTATACTGCGTCCAATCATTTGCTCATTAATGTATGCTTATATAATTTATTTCAACGTTTAGCATGTTCAAATTAAAGTTGAAATGATTAGAAATAGTTGAAATAAAAAAACTAATTGAAAATTTACCAGGTGACCAACATTTGAATGCTTGCGTAGAGATAACCATTTCAGCAGAAAAAAATGTATTATTGTAAAAGTTTTTTTCATTAACGTCTAATGATAATTATCAAATGTCAAGTGCGATTGGCCTAACATTAATTGTGTTTTACCTGTTCTGTCACGTGACGGTAGACTAATGGCGTTGTTTTAGGACAGTGTGTTGTGATGTAGTTCACTCCTCCCTACAGCATGGCTCTACAAACCAGTGGCTCCCTCTGTCTGTTGATTTTACTGAGCGTAGTCGGTAAGTAATAATTAAAAGGTGTAATTATATGGTAATGCATTACGTTAAGTTTACAGATTAAATCATACTGATATCAAAATTCTTTACTTTAATATATAGTTAAAAGTACAAAACCTTGCCTCTCTAGTGATATCGTGTACGGTTTTTATTTATTTTTTATGTTGTACCTTTTTTTTCTCATTTTGAAGCCGGGAAACAACTTAGACGAAGTACTCGTTCTCTATTAAGAGCGCGAAACGTTATGTGTAATTTTCAAAAGTTCTTTTAAACATATATTCAGAGTGATAGATGAAATGTCTGTCACACTTTTTATGATGAAACAAGACGGGATGTATAACGCTGTCTGAGTGTCTGGACACAAACATGAAGGAAACATGTTTTGCCTTAATTGTGTCTAGGCAAACATGTATTTGTTTATCAAGTCATCAGGGAAAAAAAATAAAAGGTTTAAAGCCATATGTCACCGCAGAAGGTTAAAATTGATTGTAACATCAATTGAACATCACAGCAATGTAAATTGTCTCATAACTTGATATTAACTGAAAACCTGAAATTAAATGGTTGATGTAAATTTGTTAGTGTAAAACGTAATGTTACCTAATGGTATACGGGAACTATAACTCGTACGAGTGGCTTTAATATCGAACTGATGTAAAATTCAAAATTGTTTATGAATACTTAATCATAATGTAAATAATTCTTGGAAATCAAGGGTAAATCAATACCATATCCAAAAGATTATGGATGGCAGAAACAACAATCAGGGAAAACACTTAACCGATGTTAATTTATTAAAAAAAAAAAAAAATCTTTTATTTCTTTTCGTCGTGAAATTAAAATGAGTTGTATAGCGAGATGACAAATATCGAGTTGAGGTTTTTTGCAATCTGATATATAATCATAGATAATCATATATAATCCACACTGAAACAGTATTGTTTTATCATTATCTGACCTCAAACTTTGTTGATTCATATTATTCATATCAATTTGTTATGACTAATGACGATCCAAAAACGATGTTGCACTACGCATAAATTGTATACAGTATTTATTTTGCTTGATCCCGACACGATGATGTAGAACGCTTTAATAGTGTGCAAATTGTTTTACCCAGGTATTACGTCAACGAATGGGGATCCCCGTCTGGATGACGTAGTCCGCAGTAAAAGTACACATATACTTTTTCACCCGGGCCCTACGCCAGCAAGTTTCTTATACGATGACGTAGTACACATAGTATTGTACAATTTATATTTTGTTACACAGGCGATGCCTTAGCAAATGGAGATCTCAATACGATGACGTAGTACACATTAATGTTGTACAATTTCTATTTTACATCAGGTACTATATCAGCAAATGTAGAGACAATAGCCAAAAGCACAAAGATTCTTTACTACCTGATCAACCATAACCCTGGTGGATCCTATTATTCGGCAATAATTCTCACGAACACTGGACCTACACCAATCGACCAAAGCGGTGGCTGGAATCTTTATGTTTGTCACGAAAATCTCATAGAATTCAAACGTTTCAACAGCGACACTGGGGAATACGACTTTCCTACCATACGAGGAGGTTTCTCACTTTCACATGTTCAAGGATGCATGTACCGATTTACCCCAGATTCAGATACATTTGGAACTATCGACCCTGGAAAAAGCAGATATATAACGTTTTTAACTTCGGCCTCTATAGCAGGTAAATACGATATATATCCAAATTTCTACTTAGCTAACGACACACATTCGGCGATCATACAAAATACGAAAAAGGACATAAATCGAGATCGTGTTGGACCATTCCAAAACCTATTTCAATACACGAGAAATCCACCACGAGATCCTGAGCTACCGGTGTCATTGTCGAGACGTTACGCTTCTCTGTTTAACACTACCTACCCAAAACCAACACCGGGAGACATCATTCCCACTCCCCGACAGAAGTACGAATCAGCTCAGAGGAAAGTATACATGAACTCGACTTGGAAAATTGATTCCCGAAATGATGATCGACTGTCTGGACTGATGATTTACTTCACAAGTAAGTTGTATGTCTGAGAAAACAAGTGTAATGTTGTCTACATACGAAACAACGAATTACATTATTAGATGTTGTGTTTGTCAATATCTGCCTGTAAAATTATTCATATGTCTTCTTCACAACCAGCAATAGCACACTAGAATAGTAGATAATTTAGTATATAAATCTATATTCATATTTCATTTAATTTATTTGTCAAAGGACTATTCCATGAGGTAGTCAGTCATATTAAATGGCAGCGAAGCACTACACTTTCACGTCTCTAACCAATATGGCAGAATAACCCAGGCAATAACCATTTAGACTGCCATAACAGAACTTAGTAGATGGGTGTTTAAGGACTTGAAGAATATCATTGGTTGTATTTTAAATAGGTACCTTGGATATGACTGAAACTCCAAAACCATTACTGCATAATGTAATACTGGTCCAGCTGAAGGATGCTCCGCCTATTGAGAACGCTGACGAGTGGTATAACATCACGATCAGTGCTGCTCACTCGTATGTCCATATTGTCGGCAGTACAACACACGGATTACTCAATGGCTTTCAGACTCTGTTACATCTCATCGAAAAGGAAGAACATCCAACGCTCGGGAGACAACTGGTGGTTCCTGAAATGAAGGTTGTGGACTCTCCACGATTTCAATATCGAGGACTTCAACTTGATACGGCATCTAATTTTGTCAACATGACAACGTTACGGAAGTTACTTCATGTTTTGGCATTTCTTAAATTAAACAAACTTCAACTATTGTTAGCAAACGATTATGCTGTTCGGCTGGAGATAACAACAATGCCCGATTTCCACATGGTAGGTTGACATACCCGGGTCTGTGCTATATGTTTATTGTATAACGATTGTGAATTATCATCTGTGAAAAGTAAGTCAAACACCCAAGAGAATAAAGAAGTAAAGTTAAACACTTTGTCTCAATCAGAATCGATAAAACGGGAGCGATTTAGTATGAATATGATCACAATAATAGTATATTTCAATTTCAACAAATTTTATTCCAAATGCAAAATAATATGGCATCAGACAAGACCTATAGATGAGTCTAGTGTAATGGTTGATTTACAAGGAGAAAACAATAAAGCTTTTGTTTCATTCACGACACTAACCAGGCAAATGTAGCTCTTGTCAAGTGTATTTAAATGTTTAGAATTCTTGTTCTTGCTTTCAGGTGGGTTCGAGAAGATGCCATGACGAAACTGAGGAATCGTGTTTATTTTCTCAGTTGGGATCCGATCCCTCCGGAAATGGACTTGGCTCGGGATATTATACTGCCCAGGAATATAAAGACCTCCTTTCCTTGGCGAAACAACTACACATTGAAATTATTCCAATGTGGAGTTTTGACAGTAACATGAGAGCATCAGAAATAGCAATGCGAGCTTACAATAAAGCTACCAACGACAGCACAATGGATTGGAGCTTACCAAAATTAGATAAAATATCACGTTTGAAGCCAAACCTTTTCAGGATTGGAAACGTAGACCCATGTGCACTAGAAACAGAGAGATTTATAAGAAAAATAGTATCTACCATAAAATCATATCACACAGCAGCTAACTACCCTCTGAAGACGTTTAGTGTTGGGGGCGAGGACACGGATGTCGACACCTGGCTTGATAAATGTGCTGCAAGGAACATTTCAAACAAACTGAAACACCCCTATATCAGACGGAAGGTTGAGTTTACTCAAATGCTATCCAAAATTGCCGCCGATAACAACATTGTCATCAACGCTTTCGATAACTTATTTACAGCCTTTCCCAACAAATGTCGCGATCCTGACGATTGTCCTAATTGGTTTGTTCCTTTCAACGTCACCAAATGGTATCCCAAGACATTCCAGTTCACTGTCACACACAGAGATCCAAGAGTCTTGTACCTGACCAGACTACAAATGCGTTCTTCTAATGCCACCAACATAAAACCAGTAGACAGGGAGACAAAATTGAGGACATTCCAGAAAAATGGATACCATGTAAGAGTTATCTCTTCATAGTCTATATCTTAATATATAATGAGTGTTTTAAGAGATTTAACGTCCCTGCAACAACCGGGGCCATATGAGGACAGGTTTCAAGGAGGCACTATATAGGCAAACAAAGCACGGATAGACAGAGCAATAAAAAAGAGACCCCTAATGTTTGGGGGTAGAAGAACTATTTTGGTCTCGAAAGAATAAACATGTAATGGGGCCTTATTGCAGGGCTCTTTAATGTCTGTTGACCAAAGGACAGTGGAAAGAAACCATCCCAGACCCTGGAGGGGGATGGGGGGGGGGGGGGGGGGGGGCACAATGAGTCGCCTCTTACGACATGCAGTGATACTCCTGCACGAGTTGCCTAATGAGTGTTTAAGTCTCGTATAAAAGCTTACGCTAGTCTATATTGTAAACTTATGTAAATTTATTCTAATTTTTTTTGCCGTTTTCTTCTTGTGTTGCAGAATGTATATTCTGTGTACCTGTGTATGCGAGAAGAATTTACCTATTGAATATCTATGTCTTATCAATATCTATTATCCTTCACAACTCCTTTCAGTCAATCATATCTATGTTGGACGTACACGATCTTTCAATCAAAGAGGAACCTGGTCCAAACCTTTTGGGAGAGATGCCGTATGGGAGGACGCCGATTACACTCGAGGAAGTATTTGGTACTTGGCCTGAGGCCATGTGTTGCTCCAGGCATGCGTGTCTACCAGTGACAGGTCCGGCAGGATATAGATTCTCCCGAGATCAGCCCCCGCCTGTATGTATAGAGGACCCGAAGGATCCAGGACCATTGGGTAATTTTGTTTTTCATTAGAATGAGCAATAATGGAGTTCTTTTTATATTGTATCTTTCAGTAGATATGAATGCCACAGTTTTTCAGATCCAAACAACTAACAAGGTATGTCGGTATAATTAATGTCACAGAAAGACCAATAAGCAATCGTGTTTAAATTTCCTAAACAATCTGCTTTCCTTCAACATACGAGAACTCTGGAAAGTGTAGTCATATTGCTCAAATTAGATTTTGCTTTAGATTACGTCAAACGATGAACAAAACAAACTTATCCTTCCAGAATCAGTTTCTTCAGAATTAATTTGTAAAGCACAACAGTATGATGTATTTTGGTTTTATATTGATACACAAAAATGATGTAAGTAGTGTATACCAAATTGAAAATTTCCGAACTTACTGCTTTCTAAATTAATATCTCAAAAACGTACGGCAATCTTAATAAGTTATTAAAATCTCAAACCGTAGCGCTATCAAATTAACTCAGAAACGTGCTGCTTTGTTAATACCTAATTAAAATCTCAGATTTCTGCTGCTATCTAAATACCTAATTAAAATCTGAAATCCGTACTGATTAGATAACTAGCTGATTTAAATTTCAAAACCTTTCCGTTATGTATATAACTAATTAGGTTATCAAAACGGTACTGCTATCTAAATAGCTAATTAAAATCTCAAAACCGTAGAGCTATCTAAATAACTAATTGAAATCTCAAAACCGTACTGCTATCTAAATAACTAATTAAGATCTCAAAACCATTTTGCCTCTTAAAGAAATGCTGCTTTATAAACAGGTGTGCAGGCCACACTATCAACATCGAAGGTTCTAGATGAAGAACAATTATTCCAACTTCTCTTCCCACGTCTAATTGCCTTTTCGGAGAGAGCTTGGCATCGCGCTCCTTGGGAAAACACTGTACAGGAACCCATCAAGAATATGACGGAAGCAGAAACTGAGGAAAGGAAGGATTTCCTGAAATTTAAAGCTATTCTTGGCGCCAAAACACTGCCTAAACTTGATATGTTCGAGGTCGGCTATTACCTGGCACCCCCCGGAGCTATGTAAGATTGTTATTTATGGCATTGTCGTATTTTTTATTTCAGCGTTCTGTTATTTTGGGTTATTATTGAGGAAACCATCATACAATATCATCAAAATAGCGTTTAATTGGTTATATTTACCACAGGAAACATCCTGCGTTTGATATCATTTACACCGACATTACTATTTGTAAATATATATCCTAAAGGGGTATTTAGTTATTTAATTATCTTTTGTTATTTCTTCATCTTATTTGTTTGCTATTGATCGCTTGTACGAAATCATTTGTTCAATGTTTCATAACAATTTGAGTCATGTACATTGTATACAATGATATTTTTTCAAACAAAATGTTTTTTTTTCAAATGATTATATTACTATAATTTATTTTCCATTGCTTGTACGCAGAATGCGGCTTTCTGATTGGTTGAGGTCTTTTTTCATACCACTATGAAAAAAAAATCGAGAATGGCGCAAAAAATGTGGCGTCACAATACGACAATGAGAAAAAGAATCCCATATAAAACCATAAAAATTGTACATAAAACATGTTTTAAATAGAAAATCATTTTCAAAAATTAATTATAAGCGTTGAAGTCAATTATTTTTAGTTTCATAGGGGTATGAAAAAATGAAACTGAAAAAATGACATCAATGCTTAAATAAACACAACGCATGACAGTTAATAATGTGTATTAGAAATATATAACTCATGTAGATAATGGTTCATATTGTTATTCCCTACAGGTAAAATTGGTATTGATACCGATAACGTAAAAAATATCGTATGATACACATATAATAGCACTGATATTATTGACACGAATTCCGTAGGAATAGCATTGAGTTTGTTTAACTCATTTCATATTACAACTACCAGTAAAGTATATACTATATGCATGGCCACTTTTATTGTTGTCCAGTTTCGACATTAATTGTTCCACTTTTTTTTTTTTAAATAATCTCGAATATGTGCTTATATCACTAAATATATAATTTCTTCAAATAAAACAGAATAAAGATGTTTATCAAAACCGAATACTTTCTGGAAATATATTTACATAGAAAAGTTTATGAAGTATATGTAATACTATTATTTCGACCGAAAAAAATACTGTTTTCAAAATTCAGACTGATGAATGTCACTGCTGATCAGAACGACCCGGATAAGACGCTATCTTGGCTGACTGACTACCCAGGGTTTACAGCTCAAGTGAAGACAGATTTTATGGTGGACTTTGAGGATATAATAGACAGTAAAGTGTACAGGGGGATGCTGCTTGAATTCCGGACCAGGTAACATGTCTAACACAACAGAATAGACTGAAATATATTGGCAAAGTAGAACACTGAACATGTGATTAAGCCTCATTTTTATATAACAGGGATGATTCAAAACGTGTAATGGTATCATGAATGATGTATAAACGTACTTATCAAACAAATACTGAAAGGTAGATACAATTTCAGGAACAACGATTCAACAAGGTTTAGTAGAGTGGAGAGGATGTCGACACTGGTAAGTAAGGACATTGTTTACTAGATAATGAGAAATTGTCCAAGTAATAATTAACTCGATATTGAGAGGTATACATCAGACTGTCCAAGTAATAGATAACTCGATAATGAGAGGTTTGCATAAGACTGTCCAAATAATAGTTAACTAGATAATGGGAGGTATACATAAGGTTGTCCAAGTAATGGTTAACTAGATAATGAGAGGTTTACATAAGGTTGTCCAAGTAATAGTTAACTAGATAATGAGAGGTTTGCATAAGACTGTCCAAATAATAATTAACTCGATAATGAGAGGTATACATCAGACTGTCCAAATAATAGTTAACTCGATAATGAGGAGTTTACATAAGGTTGTCAAAGTAATAGTTAACTAGATAATGAGAGGTATACATAAGGTTATCCAAGTAATAGTTAACTAGATAATGAGAAATTAAAAAAACAAAAAACTGCCCAAGTAATGGTTAGCTAGATAATGAGATCATTCAAAGTATTCAAATACATTAAATATTATTAGAATTGTATCGATTTTCGTGGTTAGTAAGCGTATTTAATTTTAGTGAAACAATTCATCAACTGATCTTTATAGAAATTTGAAAAGATAAGGCATTTAATTAAATGTGGATACGTCACGTGTTACTTTTCGTTTTGGTTTCCTAGCACCCTGATCCATATGCAAGTGAATATAAAGCCATTATGAACAACTTTACCAGAAGTCCAGCCCTGACCTTCCCTATTCAGTTAATGTTCGGACACTTTGCGGACCCTACAGGACGGTTCTCCTTTGCTATAACAGAAGACCTCCCCTTATACTATGACACGGATTTCAGAAGATATTTTAACCAGACTGGTTTCCAGGCTTTCCAAGAACGCAAGCCGATGTTGTTAGCACAGCAACAACTACAAATAGCAATCGTGGAACAATACCGATGGGAAATGCAACTTAGAATGCTCGCATCGTCAATGGCAGCACGCCAAGGTCAGAATGCTACATCTCAAGGTCAAGCACCTAGAAGCCAACCCGATATAGATAGTTTTAGAACTTCCCAATCAGGATCAAGACAAGAGAGAAATAATCTAACAATGCAAAATGAAGCCGTTGTACGTGAAGGAACGAATGGTCCTAATCCTCCGCCAGGGTGAATAAAGAGTGACGATTTACTTTATCTACGGCTACCTCATGTATACATCAACTTTGTTAAGTCGTTTAAGACTTGTTCTTCTATTGCATTCTTACAACAACCGTAATGAGGACTATTCTTCCTAATTTGACTAACTTCATTATGTCCATCACGACATTCCACCTTGATTGAATAAACGCTTTATTGACACATGGCTAAAAGGTTCTCAAATGAACAATATATTTTCTTTTTCCGTAACAGTAACCTTTATTTGGAAATCTGCTGTTTGTGATTAAAACATTTATCCACATAAGGAAATCTACAGCTTGTTAATTAAAACATTTATCCTTTTAGGTAACTTACATCATGGTGATTAAAACAGTTATCCATATCGGGTAATTTACAGCTGGGTGATTTAAACATGTATCCATATAAGGAATTATACAACTTGGTGATTAAATCATTTTTCAATATAAATAAATCTACAGCTTGGTGATTAACACATGTATCCCTATAAGGAAATCTACAGCTTGGTGATTAACACATGTATCCATATAAGGAAATCTACAGCCTGGTGATTAACACATGTATCCATATAAGGAAATCTACAGCCTGGTGATTAACACATGTATCCATATAAGGAAATCTACAGCCTGGTGATTAACACATGTATCCATATAAGGAAATCTACAGCCTGGTGATTAACACATGTATCCATATAAGGAAATCTACAGCTTGGTGATTAACACATGTATCCCTATAAGGAAATCTACAGCTTGGTGATTAACACATGTATCCATATAAGGAAATATACAGCTTGGTGATTAACACATGTATCCATATAAGAAAATCTACAGCTTGGTGATTAACACATGTATCCATATAAGGAAATCTGCAGCCTGGTGATTAACACATGTATCCATATAAGGAAATCTACAGCCTGGTGATTTGCATTATGGTGATTAAAACATACATACTTATCAGGTAATTACAGCATGATGCTCATTTTTCTATCAGGTGATCTACAATACGGTAACTAAGAAATGTATCCGTATAGGGTAATATACATTACTTAAAGGCCGGGGATGGGGTATAAAAGGGAGACAACTCAGGAAAATGGAGGAATATGCAAAACTTTGGCTGCCTTCACTTCAGAGAAGGATTTTCTATAAATTCGTGTTTTTCAATAAAGCTTATATTACTAATTTTGTTAGGGCTGTAGATATTCTTGTAAGGAATCTGAATATGGTTATGATTTTCTTTTTAAAAATCTAATTAAGTTTTAATCCTGGTATAAAATATTTATTTGTCAATGTTGGAGGCTGTCAATCAAATTTGAAATTTGAATTTGCCTCACCGGAAGTTGATACCGGAAGTTTACATACAGAGCGTTGCTATGATCCTAGCTACGCATGCTGAGTAAACAAAATCTCCTACCTTATCAACATTTTGGCGGTAATGTCCAGAAACTAGATCCCTGAGGCACATATATATTACAGGAATGTATTAATCCAATTATCTCACACATTTCCTAAACAAATATGTATAAAACAATCATCACCAGAGTTAATCTACTCCATCAAGATTTATAGTCTGGAATAAGAACCATACAGGCTCTCTCGGCTAGGGGTGTGAGATTTAGGCCCACAAATGACCCATGTACGGAACACCATCTGGATTAGGATACCAGCTCCTCACTAATTGTATGACACAGTTAGGCATTATGTCACGTTTATGCCACACAAGTTTCTGTGTTTGACTTTTCCTCTCTAGGGCTTGTTTTTTCTTTTCTAAGTATTTAGCATCTTGCCAGACTTGTCTATGTAGTAACATAACCCAAAACCGTTTGTACATTTCTTTCCTACAATGATGATTCCGTGCATGCTGTGGTTGGTTTTCAGTTTCCCACCACATCTGTCTGAAAGTTTCGTCGGTGACACATGGTTGACTAAAACAATGAGGACACTCATTTGATAGAGGATCTTTTGCAATAGTGAATTCTGCATATTGCTCTAGTTGAGATGAATCACTGGTTTCGTCATACCCTTCCGACATATTCTCAGGTTATGTCATTGTGGCTTTACATCTGTTTTCAAATTCATCACTGGCAGCAGAATTTTCATTATAAACACTTTCCTCTAAATCCCAGTCATAATGTGCGAACAAACTAAAAATAGTGTCTCTCTGTTCCTGGTTCACAACTAAACAGTATTTTCTTTCACTCGCCATGTTTATCTTGCCACACCTTACAAGTGACTAAGAGACCTACCGAGAAGATTTCCCTCCAAACACTCCCCAGATTGGTATCTGTTTGACCAGTGAGCTGGAGGTCAGTGTTTCCTGTTGCATCATAGCATGTGTTTGGAATAAGGTATCAAATTCAGTTTTCTCAATATACCATTTACAATACAAAGGAATCCCTGAGCAATTATAAAATGAAAATAGGCATGAAATAAAGTTACGCTATTCTTAATCCAAAATTCATTAACTATCAAGTTATCTGACATCCACTGTGGTCACAAAGCTAGGTGTCCCGACAGTTATGAAATTTATCACACCTACTGCACTGGGATAGCCCGAGTAGCATCTAATCGTAAAACTAACCCCAGCATCTGAATGAATTGACTTGACCTAAGGGGTCGGCTTTTACTCTAACATATACATGTACACAAATATATCTCACGATATTTGGTTGATTTATGATGTGGTATAATTACACACACTAATAACATTGATTGCTTGATAGCTCAATGTAAATACGCCCCCTTTCTAAACACCATACCAAGCAATGGACCATTCCATTATATTACAATTGGGATAAACCTTTCACACACAAAAGTGCAATTAAGAACCTGAACAATATCTTTTTTATTAGATTTTATGACCTTAATCATTGTTAGATTATATAAGTTATATATACAAAGCAATAACCTTGTATGTTCTGAAATATATTGTACTCATGCCTGGAGTAAGACACCTTCATAGGTACAGCATCCTGTAATACCCATCATAATAAATGGAGTCAATATATTGATGCCAAATTGTATATTCCCAAGTCATATAGTGAAACAAAAGCATCTTAAGAAAATGGCAGCTGAAAGAAAACGTGCATCAAGTTTTAAGATCGAAATTCCTGGTGATATCAACAGAAAAACAGAGTTATTGTCAAAAATACACGATGTGAAACAGGTGCTTTATAGGAAGTTGAACCGACCTGTGAACAATGGTGACATATTGGAACATGCTTTGGACGCATTTATGAAGCAGCATGAAAACGAGTCTGATCACACAACCACAAACACGGCAAATATGTCCACTTTTCTTCAAGTGCCAAAAAAGGATGTAGATCAAACTGTGTTTCTGACAGTAAAAGCATCTCTGCTGAAGTTAGTTGAAGTCACTGAAAACCATGCCCGACTTTGTAATGGTATCCTCAGTAACAACACCATGACCAGTAAAGGACATGTTGCTGTAATACGACTAAATTGCCAAAAAGAAAAACATCATACTATACTTTGGTCATCATCACCATACTTACCAAATAATGAGTATCTCATCAACCATCGCGTGATGCATGGATTTGTATGCAGTGGAATGCTACCTGTACACTATACCAGGTTTTGTCGTGCCTCCAATATTGGGCACATGAGTAAAGAAAAGAGAAACTACATGTTTAGATCCTACAAAGACCATATCGAATCTCAATACAAAGACAGTATTGAGAATGCACTACATGAAGAAATTGGTATGTATGATGACCTCGACGGTATTGACATCATGACAGATGCCCGGCATGGCTGGCGAAAAAATGCAAAAGATTCCAGTGTTGTGGCTATAGGAGAACAAACACACAAGGTCCTTGAGTGTATCCATGTGACAAAGGCTGACGATGTTGTGTCACAAAGACATGAACGACTCGGAACTGAAAAACTCTACCAATATTTTGAAGACAAAGATGTAACTATAAATGTTCACACACATGACATGAATTTATCCATCAACAAGTATGTGAAAGACAACCATCTCTTCACTGTTAACCAAAATGACTCGTGGCATGCTGTTAAATCTGTCAAAAAGGTTTTTCAAAATGTATCTAAGGGACCAGTATACCTGAGAGGGAAAACATGGTCAGAGGAACTAGTTGACAAAGTTCAACCAGTATGTACTCATTTTCACTGGGCAATGGAAAATTGTGAAAAAGATCCATCTAAACTACAAGGATCCCTGACCAATGCTATTCAACATTATACCAATAAACATAACAAAACTGCTAGATGTCAAAAGGAGCAAAAGTATGAGTCATCTGTGACTCTTTTGAGGAGTCCTTTGGCAGAAAAATTACTCCTGAAAGTAATTACAAATTCCGCTGTGTACAAACATCCGGAGAACTATGTGCTTGCCCGGAATACGTATTATGTGGAAAGTTTTAATAACACAATGAACATTTTCCAAGACAAGCGGATATCATTTAGTGACAGTCAGTACCTCGCAAGGTCTCAGTTAGCAGTCTGTCATTGGAATGAAAATGTGGACAGACCCTACACCTCAGTTTGGAACCCTCGTAGGGCACAAGCACCTCACAGCCAGCGAGGAAAGAAAAACTATAAATCCCCAACACACAATTATAGAAATTCTGTTTGGAACAAATTTATAAATAATTTATTTCGGTGATATAAGCTATACATGGAACAAAGGAATACACACATGAGAACAATCATAATGTAAGTGATTCAGTGAGCATTTGAATGTGACTAAGTGGATTAATGATTTGTGATTATGGTATAGGCATATATACTATATAATAAGGTCTTATTTATCCTATTTATTCAGATATCTAGAATGCTAGATATGGCACAAATTGATCTCTATTTCATGACAAATATTCAGATATAATGTACATGTTTGAACTGAATACTGAAAAATCTATAGTACATATATAGGAGCCCTATTTATAAAGATATCTTTACTCGTTTATATAAAAGAAAAAGAAATGTCTGTATTTAAAATAAAGATATGTACTGTATTTAATAGGGTGCTTTTGCATGTCAATAGAAATGTCTATGTCTAATTTGAATATTTCTAAATAAATATGCAGGCTGTATCAAATCATAAATTACTTAGTTATTGTGCTTCTGTATTGCTATACTTTAATAAGAAGGTATATTCAACAATACATTTATAAAATCTTTATGTACATGCCAGTATGTAGTGATTAGTTTACACTATGTACAGTATAAACACTGACCGTGTACACGTGGTTTAGGCCCATGTGGTTGTGTTTACAGCAGCAGCAAAGGCTGTTGTAGCCCCTCCTACTCCCTTATCGGCTTAATTGCTAACCACCCGGTTTTTTTATGTAGGTCATCCCCGGCCTTTAAGGTTATCTACAGTATGGTCATTATGACATTTATCCTTATACATCGTAAGGTCATCTTCTGATAGGGAAAACTACAATATGCTTATCATGCTAATAATGACATGCATCCTTACATGGAAATCCACCGTATCGTCATTAACACATTTTTATTGATAAAGTAATTTAGTACTTAAGACATTTGTCCTTATATGGTGATCTACAGTACATCCTTATAAGGTTATATACAGTATTATCAATAACATGTTTTTCCCTACAAGCTAATCTACATTGACATTTATCAGTAAATGGTAATATATAGTATAGTCTAATAAATATCTATCCCTATATGGTAATCTACAGCACCCCTAATAAGGTTATTAACAATATGGCCCTAAAGACATTTACAACATGGTTATTTAGATATCCATCCTTATATGGTAATCTACATTATGGTTATTTAGATATCCATCCTTATATGGTAATCTACAACATGGTTATTTAGATATCCATCCTTATATGGTAATCTACAACATGGTTATTTAGATATCCATCCTTATATGGCAATCTACAACATGGTAATTTAGATATCCATCCTTATATGGTAATCTACAACATGGTTATTTAGATATCAATCCTTATATGGTAATCTACAACATGGTTATTTAGATATCCATCCTTATATGGCAATCTACAACATGGTAATTTAGATATCCATCCTTATATGGTAATCTACATTATGGTTATTTAGATATCCATCCTTATATGGCAATCTACAACATGGTAATTTAGATATCCATCCTTATATGGTAATCTACAACATGGTTATTTAGATATCCATCCTTATATGGTAATCTACAACATGGCTATTTAGACATCCATCCTTATATGGTAATCTACAACATGGTTATTTAGATATCCATCCTTATATGGTAATCTATATTATGGTTATTTAGATATCCATCCTTATATGGTAATCTACAACATGGTTATTTAGATATGCATCCTTATATGGTAATTTACAACATGGTTATTTAGACATCCATCCTTATATGGTAATCTACAACATGGTTATTTAGATATCCATCCTTATATGGTAATCTACAACATGGTTATTAAGATATCCATCCTTATATGGTAATCTACAACATGGTTATTTAGACATCCATCCTTATATGGTAATCTACAACATTGTTATTTAGACATCCATCCTTATATGGTAATCTACAACATGGTTATTTAGACATCCATCCTTATATGGTAATCTACAACATGGTTATTTAGATATCCATCCTTATATGGTAATCTACAACATGGTTATTTAGATATCCATCCTTATATGGTAATCTACAACATGGTTATTTAGATATCCATCCTTATATGGTAATCTACAACATGGTAATTTAGATATCCATCCTTATATGGTAATCTACAACATGGTTATTTAGATATCCATTCTTATATGGTAATCTACAACATGGTAATTTAGATATCCATCCTTATATGGTAATCTACAACATGGTTATTAAGATATCCATCCTTATATGGTAATCTACAACATGGTAATTTAGATATCCATCCTTATATGGTAATCTACAACATGGTTATTTAGATATCCATCCTTATATGATAATCTATATTATGGTTATTTAGATATCCATCCTTATATGGGAATCTACAACATGGTTATTTAGATATCCATCCTTATATGGTAATCTACATCATGGTTATTTAAATATCCATCCTTATATGGTAATCTACAACATGGTAATTTAGATATCCATCCTTATATGGTAATCTACAACATGGTTATTTAGATATCCATCCTTATATGGTAATCTACAACATGGTTATTTAGACATCCATCCTTATATGGTAATCTACAACATGGTTATTTAGATATCCATCCTTATATGGTAATCTACAACATGGTTATTTAGATATCCATCCTTATATGGTAATCTACAACATGGTTATTTAAATAACCATCCTTATATGGTAATCTACAACATGGTTATTTAGATATTCATCCTTACATGGTAATCTACAACATGGTTATTTAGATATCAATCCTTATATGGTAATCTACAACATGGTTATTTAGATATCCATCCTTATATGGTAATCTACAACATGGTTATTTAGATATCCATCCTTATTAGTTAATCTACATTATGGTTATTTAGATATCCATCCTTATATGGTAATCTACAACATGGTTATTTAGATATCCATCCTTACATGGTAATCTACAACATGGTTATTTAGATATCTATCCTTATATGGTAATCTACAACATGGTTATTTAGATATCCATCCTTATATGGTAATCTACAACATGGTTATTTAGATATCCATCCTTATTAGTTAATCTACATTATTGTTATTTAGATATCCATCCTTATATGGTAATCTACAACATGGTTATTTAAATATCCATCCTTATATGGTAATCTACAACATGGTAATTTAGATATCAATCCTTATATGGTAATCTACAACATGGTTATTTAAATATCCATCCTTATATGGTAATCTACAACATGGTTATTTAAATATCCATCCTTATATGGTAATCTACAACATGGTAATTTAGATATCAATCCTTATATGGTAATCTACAACATGGTTATTTAGATATCCATCCTTATATGGTAATCTACAACATGGTTATTTAAATATCCATCCTTATATGGTAATCTACAACATGGTTATTTAAATATCCATCCTTATATGGTAATCTACAACATGGTAATTTAGATATCAATCCTTATATGGTAATCTACAACATGGTTATTTAGATATCCATCCTTATATGGTAATCTACAACATGGTTATTTAGATATCCATCCTTATATGGTAATCTACAACATGGTTATTTAGATATTCATCCTTATATGGTAATCTACAACATGGTTATTTAGATATCCATCCTTATATGGTAATCTACAACATGGTAATTTAGATATCCATCCTTATATGGTAATATACATTATGGTTATTTAGACATCCATCCGTATTAGGTTATTTACAGAATCGCTATTAGGACGTTTATCTCGATTTGTTCATCTACAGTATGGTCATTAAGACATTTATAATCATGGTTATCTACAGTATGGTCATTAAGACAATGATAATTATATGGCAATCTACAGTATGGTAATCAAGACATTTATAATCATGGTTATCTACAGTATGGTCATCAAGACATTTATAATCATGGTTATCTACAGTATGGTCATTAAGACATTGATAATTATATGGCAATCTACAGTATGGTCATTAAGACATTAATAATTATATGGCAATCTGCAGTATGGTCATTAAGACATTAATAATTATATGGTAATCTACAGTATGGTCGTTAAGACATTTATTTGGTTTGGTTTGGTTTGTTTTTGTTTAACGTCCTATTAACAGCCAGGGTCATTTAAGTACGTGCCAGGTTTTGGCGGTGGAGGAAAGCCGGAGTACCCGGAGAAAAACCACCGGCCTACGGTCAGTACCTGGCAACTGCCCCACGTAGGTTTCGAACTCGCAACCCAGAGGTGGAGGACTAGTGTTAAAGTGTCGGGACACCTTAACCACTCGGCCGTCGCGGCCCCAAGACATGTATAATCATGGTAATCTACAGTATGGTCATTAAGACATTAATAATTATATGGTAATCTACAGTATGGTCATTAAGACATTGATAATTATATGGTAATCTACAGTATGGTCATTAAGACATTGATAATTATATGGTAATCTACAGTATGATCATTAAGACATTAATAATTATATGGCAATCTACAGTATGGTCATTAAGACATTGATAATTATATGGCAATCTACAGTATGGTCATTAAGACATTGATAATTATATGGCAATCTACAGTATGGTCATTAAGACATTGATAATTATATGGCAATCTACAGTATGGTCATTAAGACATTAATAATTATATGGTAATCTACAGTATGGTCGTTAAGACATTTATTTGGTTTGGTTTGGTTTGTTTTTGTTTAACGTCCTATTAACAGCCAGGGTCATTTAAGGACGTGCCAGGTTTTGGCGGTGGAGGAAAGCCGGAGTACCCGGAGAAAAACCACCGGCCTACGGTCAGTACCTGGCAACTGCCCCACGTAGGTTTCGAACTCGCAACCCAGAGGTGGAGGACTAGTGTTAAAGTGTCGGGACACCTTAACCACTTGGCCGTCGCGACCCCAAGACATGTATAATCATGGTTATCTACAGTATGGTCATTAAGACATTAATAATTATATGGTAATCTACAGTATGGTCATTAAGACATTGATAATTATATGGCAATCTACAGTATGGTCATTAAGACATTGATAATTATATGGTAATCTACAGTATGGTTATTAATGCATTTATAATCATTGTAATCCTCATTATGATCATTAAGACATTTATATTCATACGGTAATCTACAATTTGGTCATTAAGACAATTATCATGCGGTAATCTACAGTTTGTTTATTAAGAAATTTATAATCATAAGGTAATCTGCAGTATGGTTATTAAGAATTTTATAATCATGGTTATCTACAATATGGTCATTAAGACATTTATAATGATATCGTACTCAACAGTAAGGTCATTAAGACATTTATAATCATATGGTAACCTGCAATTTGGTCATGAAGACATTTATGTATAAATGGTAATCTACAGTTTGGTCATTAAGACATTTATTATCGTACGGTAATTTACAGTATGTTTATTAAGACATTTATATTCATATGGTAATCCAGAGTATGGTAAGTAATGCATTTGTAACCATGGTTATCTACAGCAAGGTCATAAAGACATTTATAATTATATTGTTTTCTACAGTATGGCCATTAAGACATCTATAACCATGGTAAACTTAACTGTAGTTTGGTAAGTTAGGCATTCATCCTAATAAGGTAATCTACAGCATGGTCGTCATAAAGACGATGTGTGTACACATTACTCTTGTTTGTATAATCTAAAACAAAAGATGTATTTGAATTTTCACCCACCCCCTCACCAAACACCAACACCCTAATAACTGACTTCTGCAAGTTAATAACCCCCTAGTCTTCCGAATTTTCAAGAAGTTACAGTTTAATTAGTTTATTGTTTCATCCTTAACAATATGAACACAATATAGCTTTAGAAAAAAATCTCATTATTTTCATACAAAGGGTCGCCTTGTCGCGTCATTGTTTACAATTAGTTTTTGCTGGGAATACGTCGTTTACCGCGTAATGATATTTTTTTATATACATACGTACATATATTACATGTTGTTATTTGTTTTTCAAGATACATGCCATTTTTAACCGAATTATGACGCTCCATTTTTATAGTGTTACGTCTATTCGGTCCGGGAGGAACGGAACAGCTGTATGATGATGCGTATTCCTTCATTTTAGGTTCTTTTCTCAGTTTAACGGATATGTTTACCTCACTATATATATACAAATTTACAAGGCAATTGTTATTCTTAAATTCCTGTAAACGAAAGTGCAGTGGCATATTCGATGTATGGAAACAACCATTGATTATATTTGTACCCTTGAACTTAAGTATTCGTATAATACACAAACTAAAGAACAGCAACCTTTTAGTATAGTACTGTTGCACTCTGCAGAATTGACGAACTACAACCCATCGACAAAAAGTCTTGTTTGTGCTTTAAAGTATTGTGCAAAAGAGACTCACGGTGTTTGCACCTGTCAATAGCAATGAAGTAATGAACGTGTTGACACTTTGATCGGAAGTCTTGTGGCATGCAGCAAGTTAAAGAATCTGACAATGTGACATTGAGCAATCCTCTTTTATAGAAAGTCTTGTGGCATGCAGCAAGTTAAAGAATGACAATGTGACATTGAGCAATCTTCTTTTAACGAAAGTCTTGTGGCATGAAGCAAGTTAAAAAAATTGACGATGTGACATTGAGCAATCCTCTTTTATAGAAAGTCTTGTGGCATTCAGCAAGTTAAAGAATGACAATGTGACATTGAGCAATCTTCTTTTAACGAAAGTCTTGTGGCATGAAGCAAGTTAAAACAATTGATGATGAGACATTGAGCAATCCTCTTTTAACGAAAGTCTTGTGGCATGCAGTAAGTTAAAAATGACAATGTGACAATAAGTCATTCTCTAATTATTGGTACGGGGACCCTTAAAACCGTACTGGGAGAATAAGACCAGGTAGTCCGCCAGGGATAGCGTCTTCTACTACATCGAAGACATTGTGATACACATATACCAATCTAGGTCCAATTCAGATAAAGCCGTGTTCTCAAAATCAGACACATATCAGTTGACATGGTGTGACGTGCGTTTCGCTGAATTGTTGAACTGTAGTATAATTTTAGGAAAATAAGTAACACGAAATACATAACTTTTATTTAGAAGTATTTACTTTAAAAGTGGTTGCAGTTATCATTTCGCGTACGCATTTTGAATATCGACTGGTTTTAAAAGAACATTAAATGAGTTATTAATTAGATGTACAACTGTTTGAAAATTTGCGAATATAGTGTACAATAAAACTTCGTGATTTATTACATTTCCACAACTTAATAAATATCCATGAAAGTAAGATATGTAAAATTCCCAATGTACTGCCTTCCAATAGCACTTCATTAATTACAATGAGAATACATCTCCTAAAAATAGCAAATGAATGTATCTACTTTCTAACAATAACAATACACACATATATATACTGATAATAGCTAAGGTCACTTGTTAATGGATGTAATGACGTCATAACAAGTCTGCAATGTGCGCATTTTAAAAGAAACTCCATCATAGTTACAAATATGTATAGTGCTTATGCCCCTCTCTTACGTTCACCAAATGTTGGGGCTGACCAGTACTGGACAGGTAAGCTCGGACGTCTGATGACGTCACTGATGGTTTGATGGTCAATTGTCCGCCCGGCACTTTATTTATTTATGGAGCTGTCAGGGAACAACAGGCTAATGTGACGTACCAACAGTTGGGGTCAAGCCATCAACTGGACGTATTTAATGCTGACCGGCCCTTACACTCGATCACTCCGTCCGCCATTCCGGCCAGACAAGAAGCTGACCATGATGGTCAAGTCATATATACCCTTCCTTATTGTGGCATTGCATGTCGGTAAGTTGAAAAATTTTCAAAATAATTTCTTTGGTGTATCATGGGTGTAGCAGGTAATGATTACTATGCGCTTTAACGTTAGGGAGGGGTGGGAGATGGGGAGGGACTACGCCCCTTTCCCGTTGATAAGATGTCGTCTATATTTTTACCTGTCGGTCTCCGCTTTTACCCTGAATTTCGGATTGATCTCTTTTTGGCACATTTTGTTCCAGTATATTGGGTAAAATGTTTTCTCGTGCTTAAAGTGTTCGGTCTGTTATGTAAATATGCCATTGCTCTCAAATATCCTGTCGAAGTCGTCTGTCTAATGCAAAGTATGGTAACATAAAACACTGGCACACCATAAACAATACTACAGTCATATGTTATAAAAACCCGAATTTTACTTTGAGAATGTAAAATGTAGCGATAGATAATAGATAATTTACCATATGTCGCACTCAGACCATTTTTCTATCTTCTTTGTCTAAAAGGAATACGGTTAATCACAGAATTTAGCAAATATGTCCATAGATGTCCAAATATGTCCATAGATGTCCAAATATGTCCATAGATCTCCAAATATGTCCATAGATGTCGAAATATGTCCATAGATGTCGAAATATGTCCATAGATCTCCAAATATTTCCATAGATGCTCATTAATGACAAATGTAATCAGTGTATTTGGCGTGCAAAAAAAACATGATAATTGTTCAAAAATATTTCTTTGCTTAGAGTCTGAGAGTCGATCAAGATATCATTCCCGCTGAATGGGAAGCCAATTTAACATTCCTGTCATAAACGATATCTTGTATACTTAGGGAGACATTTCTAAAATGGAGATATGTTATAAATAATAGAGATATCCCATATATTTTTGCTACAATGCATATTGTGCATTTCTATTTGTTACGATATATATATATATATATTGTTTAGATATATCTATTGCATTTAAGTATTACATATCTAATTATTTGATTTAATTATTAAAGAGATGTATCTATTTAATTTAGATATACCTCTAAAACATTCTGAATTAACTTTTGAAAACGTACATTTCTTTGAACATAAAATTATTTTTAAACAAATCCAATATTTCTTAATACCATCTGTTTATTGTTCATGTGTGAAGATATTTGTTAAAGATATATCTATAGGATATAAATAGTATATATTTCGCGCCGTTTCAAATATTTTCAAATCATTTAAATATATATCTTTTACAAAATTATGTGAGATAACTTTTCATATTTCAGAGATATCTCAATTTGAATTACAGATATCAATATTTTTTCGTTGCCTTTTTGCTTAAGATATTTCGCGTAAACTCTTTATAGACTTTTGTTCTAGATAGCAACAAGCGATATCTCTAATAAATCCAAGATATCTCTTTAGCACTTAGTGTAAGACTTTGTACCTTTCATACATTTCTGGATCAATGTTAACATGGTCTGATATGTACCGGATTCATGACAATAGAATACTTCACGCGATATGCATCAATAAAAAAAAAATACACGTATTTTTTCCTGTGGTACAGTTATGTAATCGGAAATACAACAAAATGCTTGTACATAGCCGATTAGCGAATCTGTATAAAGTACTTATCTATCTTGACAGGTACGGTTGTTACCTGTCGCCGCTACAACAGTCTGGTGACATCACACACAAACAAAGGGTTATGACGTAACGGCATGCGTTCTGTTACATTAACTAATCACCTTTCTTTGTAGTAATGATAGGTAGTGATCAGTGCCGATGGTTACATAAAAACATGTCAAAGTGCTCGCCTAGACATCGATCAGATCTGTGTACCATCCTGTCACTAATAATGACCCAGTTAGTAACACGTACAAAGCCCCAGTAACAATCTACTAATTATTCATATTTGTATGGTTTGTATGACGTGTATATCAATAATGAAGGAAAATGAATGCATCAATAAATTTATATTTCATATTTGTGGAAGAAATTCGGTTCATATTGAGTTTTATTTAAACTCTAATATCTGTAGAACTTTACTAAGTTATGGAATTGTTGTTCCCGATATCAATGTATTTCAGTATTCCGTGCTTATATTGACATCGAACCCTTGAAAATTGATAAATACAAAAGGTGTTTCATTTCACTATGATATTTCAAATACCTATATATATTATATCATCATATGTACGTCTATGGAAACAGATTTACTGTACGAATTAGTCTTTTACTTCTCTGGCCTTGGTCAAAACTATTTACTGTATGTATAAACCTATAACATCTTCATTTTAGTTAGATTATAGTTCCCGTTCTCATAAAACTATCACTTACTTGACTGGTAAAGATATTTATCGCATGTATAAAATCTCTTCTGAATCGAGATGAGAGGGCCAATAGCCTCGCAAATCTATGATAGGTACTAAACAAGTTAATTTGTTTTGTCATTTCGTATATATATATATATCCCAATACACTACAGGTCCAGCTGGGCTGACTATATCTGTACTACAATTCGATCCACATTTCGTACATTATTTACAACCAAATACATGAATGTTTTGGGTACAACCGAATTGACCTGACGGTTTTATTGGTATCCTGGTCGTTTTACATTGTATCTAAGTGCATAAAGGCAAACGGAGTCATTGTGACATCACAAACAAAACGTTAATTACATGTGATGTATGACATTTTTTTCACATAGTTACACGGAAGTTTTGTTTTCTTCCTTTTCCCTTTGTTATTAAAGATTTAAATTGAAGTCTGTTTAGCAGTTTGTCATTCTAACATATCATATAGTTATATAATAAACCTTACTTCAGCTACATACAACTTGTTGAGTAGGCGGTTTTTCGCTATCCGGAAATATCTTCTTTTGCTACAGTGATGAAAAATGGAGAATGTTTAAAGTTGTGTTCTGATGAACATCACGGAAATGTTACTTCTTCAGCATGCTTCCTTTATTTGCCGCGAGCGTTAATACTGTAACAGTATGGCACGCGATCATATATTTTGTCAAGATTACTCCTCCGCCAACCGATGTTAATGTACCGCTAATGTCAACATAACAGTCTGTTATCATTGGACACGGATCACGCATTGCCTCAGGCGACATCCCGAGGCCTGTCACTCGCTCGTTTCGACCGGACAGAATAATAAATGCGTGATTTTCCTCAGACCTGTATTTTTACCACACAAAGTGCATGTTAAATCGCTTTTAAACGTTTTGATGTATAACGTGTTTTTACCAGTTTCATCAAGTCATCTGTCTAAATAAAAAAAAAAATCTTCAAAAATGTATAAAAAAAATCATGATAGCCAGGAAATGACTGACTTTGTGACTGGTCGACTATCGTACGAACTGTATCACTGTTAACCTTTAATTATATTGTCATGTCAGACAGGACAACATGGAAAGTCAATACCAACTTTACATGACTATAACTTGGTTTTTACGTTTTATTAACTTGATGACTGATGTGATATGTCAGTGAGATGATTTTATTTTAATAAACATTTGTTAAAAGTAACATGATTGACTTACCTGTGCTTGACAAAGTCCTGATCAGACTCTTTTCTAGATTCAGATTCTTTTATTTCTTTGTGTTTTTCAACACATCAGAGAGACATTACACATTTCTAATTCAGTATCAGTACACTATAGTATCTGTCCTCAGTTACACGCGGAGTACATTTCGATCAGCTGTTCCTATTTGATGTAGAGAGCAACTATATATTATTTTGTCCATTAACAGACAGGTCAGCTGTGGTACTGTACGGTTTTTATCTTGGCAATATGGTACATAGTTTAGTTTAGATGTTACACAAATTTCAGCTTTCCAAGTCAAGTTCGTAATCGAAGCGCCAGATAAATTATAAAATGAAACAATGGTGTTTATGTCACGTAATTTGCTTTTTATGTACCGCGAAATGTATTCCTTATTGCTCTTCATTGTTTGTGGTGTTGGGAGATATTTTCTTTACTGTAATGTAACATACACTGTATATCTATAAGTGGCATCAGATTGTATGTAATCATAATTTCCACAACATCAATTACCCGCATTGAATACATGCGTGTATACTTATTACTTTGTTAAAGTATCTATAGCCAATTTACTCAATGTAATCTTACAGCTAATATCGAATAATCACCACAAACAGAGCCCTCTGTCACTAATTACGAAACCGTTTAATTTCCCCAGTGATATTTTACATGTATAACCACACGTCAATAAAACTGCGGCCGTATAATTTAGTTTAATTAAATTTTGGCGTCATGTGCAATCCTTGTACGAGTTATCCTTCTTCTTGCAGCGCTCGTGCTTACAGTTGACATTGACCAGTTGGCCAAGGATATAGCCATCACCTATGATGTGGACCGCCACAACCCGCCCAGTCCTGTGTACGGGAATTCCTTCCTCGCCAACATATCTCTAGCCAACGTCGGCAACAACTCTATCCCCGCGTCAGGGTGGAGTTTATACTTCTGTCACAACCCACTGATTCAACCCCTTTATTACAACACAACGGCAGCTCAATACTTCGGTGGAGGGCTCATTCTATCAGGAAACATCACCCTTACACACGTTAAAGGATGCATGTTTAAATTTGAGCCGTATGTCGGTACAAACCCAGCCTATCAATCACAGCCCCTGGGTCCTGGGGAGACCCGAAACGTGTCTTTCCTCTCGTCCAACACGGCCGTCAGTCGGTACGATGTATATCCTAACTGGTACCTCTCTAACGGCACGCACACCGCCATCATACAGAATACCAAGAATGATGTCCCACTTTTTGTCACTCCACACAACACTTTTCTGAAATGGATGAGAAGTGTTCCTACCGATTTGTACGGAACTCCCCTTGGCCTGTGGAACAGATATACGGGATACAACTTCACAGCGGTTAACGCCACCAAATACTCCGTCATCCCCACCCCTCTAGAACAGAAACTCAAGACTGGAAAAGTTAACGTCAACAACAAGTGGTCGATCGACCGGGACCGAGACGGACGTCTAGCCGGAGTGGCAACATATCTCAAAAGTAAGATTACCATTATATCTGTTTTAGTTACATTAACACGACATTTTTGAATATCTGTTAAACAATTACAAGATGTAATTTGTTTGATATACAATGGCATCAATATATAATTGGAAGAAATCAGGTCCGGTGGGGGTGGGGGCTTCAAATGTTCATCCCCGCCTGTTGGGGATCATTGTTTGTAGTTTCTTTGAAAAGTTTGTTTAGTATGGGGTGCCCTACCGATAGGCCTCGAGACACTAGAATGTCAGCAACTTATCACATATGATGATTACTATATGTACACTTTGGTATTTCCTAAGTATCTGGTATAAAAACACATCAGATGTTAACTTGGTCAAAGTGGCTTTTAAGATAATTTATAGAATTGATATCACTATCAACTTGCATGGTGATTTAACCTTGGAATGTATCTACTTTACACATTTACTGTAATATCATTGTATTGGTAGAATCCATCAGTGGGATAACCATCAAGAACAAGAAGCGAGGCAGCAAGGACGTCATCCAACTATACATTCGCAGAAACCGACCCGCCACCGAGAGCCCTGAACGGTATCTCCTTCGAGTAAAGTCCACACCCCCAAGGATCGAAATCGGCGGAAATACTGTCCATGGTGTGTTCAATGGCATCCAAACACTTTTCAGTCTTCTCGCATTCGATGGTACCGTCCAGGAGATGGAAATTTCAGACGAACCACGTTTTCCGTACAGAGGAGTTATGCTGGATGTGGCGAGTAACTTCTACCCAAAGTCAACGGTGATCAAACTCTTGAATGTGATGGCGTTATATAAGCTGAACAAACTCCAACTCAAGCTTGCAAACAACGAAGGCTGGCGTATTGAAGTACCAGACATCCCCGAGCTTGCACAGGTACAGCTTAACAATATGTTTCTGTTAAAACAGTCCATTGCAAATTTGTATAATATTGAATTTGTCTTGTACTTTGATTTAACAGATAAATGTCGACTTGACGCGTATTTAAACATCGACAAGGCGCTAGCACACCAAAGCGCCAACACGCCAATGCGACATTAATGTTACCGCGATAACCTGCCAATACGGCAAAGTACCAACCCGCAAACCCGCCAGTCCGCAATTTTACTAGTTTCCAGTGTTTTCCAGACGTCAATAATATCATTCTGTCTGTAGGAAATATGTACAGTTTACTAACTAGTTCTTCCTTTGTATATATGCATTGTCATTACACTGTAAATTATATAAATAAATTTTGTCCAATGATTTCTATATATATACTAGTATACATGAATGTCGATCTGAGTTGATAGTTAAGTGATTGAGTATCTTTTCTTCAGATTGGAGGACGTCGCTGTCATGATCATAACGAGACAACATGTCTGTTTACTCAGTTTGGCTCTGGACCCGACAACACCACTTCAGGTTCAGGATTTTACACCGGAAAGGATTACATGGACATACTGAAAGCCGCTAAAAGACGACACATTGAAATTATTCCCTGGATCAATTTTGGTGGGAAGTCGCGAGCTGCAATCGTATCTATGAAATCTTACGAAAAGAGAACAGGTGACCAAAGTATGAGAATCTTCGACCCCGCGGACGACGTACACTATATGACCGAAGACCTGTACAGTGACGCCGTTATCAATCCTTGTATACCCACAGTAGACGCCTTCTTCACCAAGATTCTTAAGACCATGATCGGTTACCACGCCAGGGCCAAATCTCCACTTACATTAATCAACGTCGGAGGTCATGACGTCCCAGCCGCTACCAGGATAAACTCCACGTATTGTAATTCACTAAATCTGACCGGACCGGACCCATTCATGTTGATGAAGGTAAATTATACAACTCGTTTGGCGAATATATCCTCCACCCTCGGTGTAAACTTTGGTGGTGTCGAGGATTTCTTCAGTGCCTGGCCCACCAACGACGAGAGAGGAGGAATCCTCGTTCCATTCAGTCGTACACGTTTCCCTGGAAACATCGACCTGTACCCTGTTTTGACCAACTCGTTTGACCCTATGACGTTCCAGAGGGCCCAAGTGATGGCTAATGTCGGCTACAAGGTAAGTTTTTGCTTGGACATTTGAAAATAACAATTGATATTGCACATGTAAATATTTTACGGAAGCAAGCTGCCCAAAATGTCAACATAGGGCACAAAATATCGAACTTTTTCAATCCTCACACATAAAGTTCCCTATGTGTCCCTATTCATTTCATCCTTACTCAAAGCCTTTCCCCTTTTACCCTTTTCAATCCACGTAACTAGATTTTCATATCTTTCCTTTTGGGTTTCTAATCGTGATTTGTCTTAGGTGAAAAACAGCTTTATGGCGATCTTTATGGAAGCTGGTAGATATAGACACGCATTTCATATTAGTGTAAAACGATCAAACAAATAGTTGTTGTGCAGAACGAGTTATTCCCCTTCCTATGTATATCAGATTTTGGTATCTGAAGGAGGGTACAGAACGAGTTATTTCCCTTAGTGTGTATTTGTTCAGCACATTTGAACATGTAATTTTCTTGTCTATTGTCCTGTATTCTTTTTATTCGGTCACCTACTCAGGAGTTCTCTTCAGTTATGTTCAGATTACAATGTTAGATAAACATTCCATGTTACTAAACCATATCCTTCTTTCTTTCACTCTTTCATTCTTTCTTTCAACGCTCCCTGGATGTGGTGGTTTGTGTTTCTCGGGAAGCTGAAAAACGGAAACGTATACCGTTAGGTTAGGTAGCCGCTAACTACTACGGGGGGACCCTGGCTGTTCACGGGTCGATAAACAAAACAAACAAACAAACAACTTTCTAAATGACAACTTTCTGTGCCATCGCCTTACAATGTTGTACAGTAACATGCTTTGTGGGTAATTAGTTAATTTCCCATAACTAGTTTATGGAAGCTTCGAGTTTGTGATTTGTTTCTTTGAATTTCGAATCAGAGTGAACAAAATCATTTAAACTTCGTTATAAAATTAATCGCATGAGTTTTATTTCAAATTATACTTTAAATTCAAATATGAATGTATGTCACATTTTTTTCAAGGTGATACTTTCTCCCGCTGACTACGTTAGTTTGGACCACGCCCCGGAACCCGACCCAAACATTCCTGGAGCATATTGGGCAATCCGTCACATACAAGCTACCAGGGTATTCAACTACCTGCCTGACAATCGCTGTTGTAACCTGAATCCTGACGAATTTAGGTACGGCAAATTCACACCTAATGGCTGTATCGATACTGACGACTGTGTGCCACTTGACTACCCAGGCAACATAACAGGTATGTTACACGTGACTCCGACTGAGACTAAGTCCATGTAAGCCACATTACGGTACTACGTTTACTACTGACACGTGATCCCTAAATACAAATAATATAATGCCGTCAATATTAACTAACCATTTATGATGAAAATACGATTTGTTTGAGATATGTAAAAAATAATGATTTGTAATTAGCGTTTTAGCAGCTCCCCATTTCTCTAATGTTATACTTTTAGGTTTATTTCAAGACTTATCGATGGCATCATTAGCATTTACCTGAGTACTGGTAATTTGCCTTGTTACCAAGTTTGTACACGAACTTACAGAGTTTTGAACTTAACAGAAAGAAAAATATTCCTATTATAATGGCTAACCAATAAAACAGTTGATAGAAACAACGATATCTCTATTCAAGGCATGCAAGCACATATTCTGACGCCCAAGATCCGTAGCGAAGAACACCTTTTTGGACTGATGTTCCCACGGTTACTTGCCTTCGCCGAGCGCGCTTGGCACAAAGCAGATTGGGAATCCTCCTATGTAGGACGTTTCAACAGATCCATGCCATTTGTCCCTCCTAACCTCCAGGCTCAGAACGACGACTGGGTCAGATTCGCCAGCATAGTCGGGCATAAGGAGCTGAGACGTCTCGAGGCATATACAATACTACACCGTATACCGCCACCAGGTGTTCAGTAAGTGATGATCCTGTTAGAAATATTTATAATGCACGTGTTGTATAGTACATTTGTACTTGTAAAATATTGTAGCTCTGTGGTTTCCCTCTGCTCACCAGCAGGCCATTTCGGGCAAAAAAAAAAGACTTGGCAAATACTGTTCCATCGTCAGATTGAGGTGGAATGGTTACACGATTTTGTTACATAGCTTTACGATTATTTTCCTTTAATGCTGAATACTAGTTTCTATTATTACATAATGCGTTTGATTTTCCTTAACAATACACATACGCTATATTTTGAACTATTGCACGGCTGAAATAACTATTGCATGATCACGTGCGAACTATTGAAAACCTGTGACGTTTCGGAATTTCGTCCTACCTTTTCAAGCGTCTAAGTCACTTAGATGTCAACACCGCTGACGACAGTCATGGTGACTTCTAGGCTTACAGGAAAGTCGAGATTTCAGTGAATCTAACTGTGTTTTAGTGATTATGTAATAAAACAAGTATATCATTCGGCCTCGTGCAATAGAACATCGGTCGATTACCAGTACATCATGTCAAATATTCTTGACTATTGCACAGACACCCATGATAAATTTGTATGCTAGTGTAGGCCTGGTGATCAAAGTAGGCAGTGGTCCTCTATCTATCAGGTTTTATCAGCATTGCCACACATTTCCCTCTACCAGCACAATTTTTACCTTAAAAATATCAGTGACATTATTTTTTAACCGCTTTTGAAGTATATATATATATTCCTTTATTCATAATGGTTTTTATGCGAGCTTGTTGTTGTTGTTAACCGTGTTTACTTTGATTGCAGTGTTGACCCCCAGTTCTACGATCCTTTCGATAGCAAGAATAAGAGTGTGATATTGACGGATGTCCAATACCCCGGACTTGTCCCACAGGTTTACGGTGCCAACGGTCAATGGGCCGATCTCGGACCTATCACCGACATAACAAATCTCACCATCTCTACTCTAACCTTCAGGACAAGGTAAGTGTTACAAAGACCATGCTCCTTCAGATGTAATAGTACACATGGGTATTAACATGGCAATAGTCTAATCGGATGCGATGTTCTTTTTAAACCATTACAGTAATCATAGTAGAGCACTTTGTATTCTCCAGGTGGGAGTATTATACAGGTCCTCTACCATCTTTCACCTAACTTAGAGATATATTTCTATACATTTTCATGATATCATCTCATAGCCAGATTTTACGAAATCTAATCAAAGGATGATTATTACATTTCCCCTTTTATAATGTAATATGTTTAGTATATAGTATACCACTCTGTTGTAATACGAATATATTCGTATATTCCAGCTTGAAATATATTTCAAATTGCCATTTGCTTCACCGAAACTAACACCTTTAAGTAAAACTACAGAAATGAAAGCCCACTTTCCCCAGTTATTCAAACTCCAAGTACAGCTGACCTTAGTTGGCATTAGCGCAGTTCTCCCTAGGGTATACTCTAGCTTTTCACCTCACAACAGCAATAGTATCTCTAGTCACTGGTCTAAGTACATATTCTGTACCTGAAGTTTTAAGATGTGTTTCGTGGAGAGTCAGAAGGCTAATGATACTGTAAATGTACCAATTTCAGTGGTAATCTTATGTTAGCGGGTTTTGTTTTTGTTTTTTTCTTGCGCTGGAAGCATTACGCTAAATTGTGATGCGCAACTTGTAGTTGATGAATCCGAGGATAAGGAGACGGGTACTTAATCAAGCGACAAACAAACGAGCATAACCAAAACGTTTATCCTCAGATCATAAAAAACTAATACACAAATGTATCCAGCTTTTTAATGTATCCGTTTTTACTATTTACAGAAATGCTGCCGGAAA
Organism: Pecten maximus; assembly: GCF_902652985.1. NCBI lineage: Eukaryota > Metazoa > Mollusca > Bivalvia > Pectinida > Pectinidae > Pecten > Pecten maximus. Next base: position 35,484,707 of record NC_047024.1, on the reverse strand, counting down.
CAGATTCAGTGAAATGGAAGGCCTGGATCTAAAGGTATTATTAATATTTCATTTTTTTGTACCAGGGATGATTGATATGTTGTGGGCCTCGTATTGAAGGAGGTACTAAAGGGTGTTCTTTCTAATTCCTACTATTCTCTGACTATACAGGGTCGTGTACCCAACGACTGGTCTCATTTGGTTTGTTTGTATCGACGAGGTAGCGCTCAACAGTTAACAAGACAAGCAGTTTTTGCAAAATGGACAAAATTGGTGAAAGAGTAGTGATCAAATATTTGCATGAAAAACACCTAGGTATATCCATAATGATGTGGTAGCAACATTAAGGAAAGATGTCCCCTTTAACTGCTACAGTGAAAAGGTGGGTGGCGGAATTAAAGCGCGGCCGAGATAGCCTTAATGATTACCCCCATCCTGGAAGGCCTGTCAATGTTGCAACATCAGAAATGGTCAATAAAGTCCATAATATTGGTATGACTGACAGACGAGTCACAGAAAGATATATAGCTAGTAGAGTTGGCATTTAACAGGAAAGAGTACATTATATTCTGACCCAGGATCTTGCAATGAGAAAGCTTTCGGCCCGATGGGTACCAAGACTTCTGACAGTTGATCAGAAGCACACCAAGCGCACATTATCACGTGCTAATCTTAACCTGTTTGAAGAAGATCCTGCCAACCTTCTTCAGTGATTTGTCACTATAGATAAATACGGGTCCAGTATTTTACCCCAGAGACCAAACAACAATCTAAACAATGGAAGCACACTGCCCCCCCCCCCCCCCCCCCCCCCCCGACCAAAGAAGGCAAAGACTGTTCCATCAGCTTGGAAGGTTATGGCCTCGGTTTTATGGGATGCAGATAGTATTCTGCTGATAGATAATCTCCTAAAGGAACAAACAATCAATGGCACATATTATGCTTCACTTTTGAAAAAGTTACGGGAAAATATAAAACTTAAGCGCCGCGGAAAGCTCACTAAATGTGTGTTATTCCATCAGGACAATGCTTCTGTTCACAAGTCTGTCATTGCCATGGCTGCCATTCACGATTGTGGCTTTAAATAGATAGAGCATCCGCCTTATTCACCTGATCTCACTCCATCAGACTTTCATCTATTTCCAAAACTGAAAACAGCTATTTCAGGCATCCACTTCAGTCCGATGATGACGGCATACATGCAGTGGATGACTTTCTGAACAGCCAAGAAAATTAGTTCTATAAAAGTGGCATGGAGACCCTTAACATCGCTAACAAAAGCGTATAGATACTAAAGGGCTTTTTGTTGAAAATTCAAATCCTTCAATATGAGGCTCACAACTTATCGATCAGCCCTCGTAGCGCTTTTTGGGTATTATTTTGTGTTACTTTGATATATTGATTAGACACTAGTCTTGATACGACATTAGACCCCCCCCCCCCCCCCCCCCCCCCCCCCCCCCCCCCCCCCGATCCTCATTCCTTACAATCTTTATGAAAATCACCACATGAAGTACCTGTAACGCATAGTATCCCCACAAAAACATAGTCTCTTTTAATTGATATACAAATATGTAAATACAAAATAAAAGGCACTTCCTTTTGTCCTGAATATTACGCGAGAAATGCGCTTTTTTATGTATCGAATTATTTCTATGGTTATTTTCTTTTTTGTAGGTTCCTAATGCGTATATGGCCCAGCTGATAGCTAACGGTATAATGTACAATCCACGCCTGGTTTCCGGTATGAGACGGGCTGGACCAACATCCACATCAAAATCAGTGTCGACATCAACGCCCACCACACCTGGTGTAACGTTATCTCCAACATCACGTAAATCCTCAACAAAGGCTAAAGGCAAAGTGACGGGCTGACGAGAATACAATTAGTACTCCCTCGGACTTCGTTGATCCAGTGTCTTACAAGGTTTCTGCAAATTGAGTAGAAAGTTACAAAATTGTGTGGTTGTTACGGCAACAGTTAGTGCTGTCCAGTGCTACACTATCAACTTCTGCTCTGAATCACGTGTCAAAGACACAATGACGTCACATCTCATCTTATATCATCTTACACGTGACGGTCTTGCTGGCCGCATCCCTGGGGGATGCATCATCACACGAACTGTTATGGTAGATTAGTTTTATAATAAAATATAGATATATGAAAACTGTCTTATTTTCTTCAATGGCCATATTTGGTAACGTTTTGCTGGTGGATTTTTCCCTTAGAGATTAATTTACTGTCGCCTGTTAACGTTAGGTGTCACAGCTCTGATAAAATGGATAGCCAATACCATACCAAAGACTACGCTGGAATTACCAGTCTCCAAAGGCTTGAACGTACATTTTTATCACTGTTTGGCCTTATTAACGATCTTAGCACTTTCATATTATCATTTTTGTTTCTTTCATTTTTGGTGTAAATTGGATATACAAATTGTATTGTTTTACCATGGATACCGTGTCATGCATGTTTGTGAGAAGCGGTGTAAACACGGCGATGTAGCAATTTTAAGCATGGTAAACATCAGACTTGTTGTTCAGTATCAAATGGCCCCAAGGACATTTCCGTTTCCTTGAAGTAATTCTGTAAAGCATTATTATTATATTATACACATGAAGCCTCACGAATTCGAATTTTAATTTGTATCAAGCCAAGTCAATTTTATCTTATTTTATGTTATTCATTTTTTTACCTATTTCGAAGTAAACATGCCAAGCTGAAAACTAGGACTTGTATAAGCGACTTTTCTGAATCTACATTTCTGAATTTTACAAGCAACGTGGAACCTTACTTCAATATAGTGTACAGTTTTAGGTTTCCTCTATCAAAATGCACAAATTAAGGCGAAATCGAGCAAATACGGACGACAAATATAGATTAGCATGGAGATCCTTAGAAAGGTACAAGGAGAATAAGACCAGGTAATGGACTTCATTGACGACATCGACAGCCCGACAACTTACTGATTATGTTTGGTCATTGTGTCGAAGTCAGGGTCAATATCTATACACCTTTTTTGGCCTCCCTAACAATTTAACAATTCAATAGCGTCACATGTCCGTATTCTAGTCATGCTAATAACTCTTAACGCGACACAGACAACGTATCTCCAAGTTCAATAGATTCCCTAGGCTCAGCTTTAACATCAGGAAATCGTATTTCTAACTTTACAAAGATCTACGTTAGAGCATCAGGATCAAATATGATCCAAAAACGCTCTTTTTTACGATTTCTATGATCAATCATGCTCTCGCAATGTTTATCTGCAAACAAACATGAACTGAAATGTCGCCGAATATAAAAAAGAATTTGCTGTAGGACACCATTCGATGAATACCAGGAATGTTACGAGACAGGCTTAGGCCAACACTGATCAGGAATTTGTTTCTATTTATAAATTTTCATATTTTCTATAATCCCGGTGCATTGATAACATAGTCAGACATTTACACACCAAGGAGGCAGACTTCGAAGTTTAATGGAAACCCAAATTTTAATGTAATTAAAACCCCATTACTAACTAACAATCGCTTTTACACATCGTATTATTGCCCGTTCAGGATCATACTTTTGGTTCCTTGTGTATCATATTATGTCTAACGATCGCTGTTATATATCATGATATGTCCAAATAACGCAGCATATGTATGGCTCCCTGTGCTAGACAAACACATGTAGATGATACATCTTGCCCGGCGATAAGTCACATGTCATATTTGCTAGACGATTGTCACCTGTTGTTGTTTCAGTGGTTCCATTTCGTATTAATCTTGTCACATGTTGTTGGTTCAGTTGTCCCCTTTCGTATTAATCTTGTCACCTGTTGTTGGTTCAGTTGTCCCGTTTTGTATTAATCTTGTCACTTGTTGGTTCAGTTGTCCCGTTTCGTATTAATCTTGTCGATTGTTGGTTCAGTTGTCCCATTTCGTATTAATCTTGTCACTTGTTGGTTCAGTTGTCCCGTTTCGTATTAATCTTGTCGATTGTTGGTTCAGTTGTCCCATTTCGTATTAATCTTGTCACATGTTGTTGGTTCAGTTGTCCCATTTCCTATTAATGTTGTCACCTGTTGTTGGTTCAGTTGTCCCATTTCGTATTAATCTTGTCACTTGTTGGTTCAGTTGTCCCGTTTCGTATTAATCTTGTCGATTGTTGGTTCAGTTGTCCCATTTCGTATTAATCTTGTCACATGTTGTTGGTTCAGTTGTCCCATTTCCTATTAATGTTGTCACCTGTTGTTGGTTCAGTTGTCCCATTTCGTATTAATCTTGTCACTTGTTGGTTCAGTTGTCCAATTTCGTATTAATCATGTCACCTGTTGTTGGTTCAGTTGTCCCATTTCCTATTAATGTTGTCACCTGTTGTTGGTTCAGTTGTCCCATTTCCTATTAATGTTGTCACCTGTTGTTGGTTCAGTTGTCCCATTTCGTATTAATCTTGTCACTTGTTGGTTCAGTTGTCCAATTTCGTATTAATCTTGTCACATGTTGTTGGTTCAGTTGTCCCATTTCGTATTAATCTTGTCACCTGTTATTGGTTCAGTAGTCCCATTTCGTATTAATCTTGTCACCTGTTGTTAGTTCAGTTGTCCCCATTCGTATTAATCTTGTCACCTGTTAATGGTTCAGTTGTCCCATTTCGTATTAATCTTGTCACATGTTGTTGGTTCAGTTGTCCCATTTCCTATTAATCTTGTCACCTGTTGATGGTTCAGTGGACAATTTCGTATTAATCTTGTCACTTGTTGGTCCGGTGGTCCGATTTCGTATTAATCTTGTCACCTGTTGTTGGTTTAGTGGTCCCATTTCGTATTAATCTTGTCACCTGTTGTTGGTTCAGTGGTCCCATTTCGTATTAATCTTGTCACTTGTTGGTTCAGTTGTCCAATTTCGTATTAATCTTGTCACCTGTTGTTGGTTCAGTTGTCCCATTTTGTATTAATCTTGTCACCTGTTAATGGTTCAGTTGTCCCATTTCGTATTAATCTTGTCACATGTTGTTGGTTCAGTTGTCCCATTTCCTATTAATGTTGTCACCTGTTGTTAGTTCAGTTGTCCCGTTTCGTATTAATCTTGTCACATGTTGTTGGTTCAGTTGTCCCATTTCCTATTAATGTTGTCACCTGTTGTTGGTTCAGTTGTCCCATTTCGTATTAATCTTGTCACTTGTTGGTTCAGTTGTCCCATTTCGTATTAATCTTGTCACCTGTTGTTGGTTCAGTTGTCCCATTTTGTATTAATCTTGTCACCTGTTGATGGTTCAGTGGACAATTTCGTATTAATCTTGTCACTTGTTGGTCCGGTGGTCCGATTTCGTATTAATCTTGTCACCTGTTGTTGGTTTAGTGGTCCCATTTCGTATTAATCTTGTCACCTGTTGTTGGTTCAGTGGTCCCATTTCGTATTAATCTTGTCACTTGTTGGTTCAGTTGTCCAATTTCGTATTAATCTTGTCACCTGTTGTTGGTTCAGTTGTCCCATTTTGTATTAATCTTGTCACCTGTTGATGGTTCAGTGGACAATTTCGTATTAATCTTGTCACTTGTTTATTTTGCAACATTCACGAGGTCATAATAGCATTGGCGTCTGGACATGTGCCATTAACCGCGTTAGGAATAAGGAATGAATTTCATTTTTTTCAAACATTCATGAGGTCATAACAACATTGGCGTCTGGATATATGCCATGAATCGCGTTAGAAATATAGAGTAAGATTTATTTTTTGAACATTCATGAGGTCATAACAACATTGGCTTCTAGACATATGCCATGAACCGCGTTTGGAATAAGGAATGGAATTATTTTTTTCAACATTCATGAGGTCATAACAACATTGGCTTCTAGACATATGCCGTGAATCGCGTTAGAAATAAGGAATGAAATTTATTTTTTCAACATACATGAGGTCATAACAACATTGGCTTCTAGACATATGCCATGAATCGCTTGAGGAATAAGGAATGAAGTTTATTTTTTTCAACATTCATGAGGTCATAACAACATTGGCTTCTAGACATATGCCATGAATCGCGTTAGGAATAAGGAATGACATTTATTTTTTCAACATTCATAAGGTCATAACAACATTGGCTTCTAGACATATGCCGTGAACCGAGTAAGGAATAAGGAATGAAATTCATTTGTTCAACATTCATGAGGTCATAACAACATTTCTTTCTGGACATATTTACCATGGAACGCTAACGCGATTCATGGCATATGTTGTAATGACCTCATTATTGTTGAAAAAAATGAATTTCATTTTTTATATTTACATTATGATTATATTTTATTTTATCTTTATATTTACATTATGATTATTTTTTATTTTATCTGTTTAAGCATCCAATCGTTTAAAAGATGCATTTTTTCATTTGTTTTACCCGGGAGTGACGTGGAGAAAGAACAACCGTTTTCGCGGGAACAAACAAAATATAGTTCAATCTACAACACTTATTCTGTGAGAATTTTGGAGTGAGTGATTATGTTTATGTTTCGGATATTCAGAGACTGTAATAACATTGGATTTATTTGGACATTACGTGTTTATTTAAAAGGACATGTGAAGATGAAAAATGCGACCGTGGTGAGTTCCACCCGTGGTAGAGCGGTCCCCGATATTACTACACACTGTGATGAGGCTAATGTTGTTATGAAAAATGAATACAACTTTCGCCAATGCTTTGAAGCATACTGAATATAAACATAAAAGAATAATGTTGAATTGAAAAGACATACATGTTTCCAACTTCATCAACATCGCCTACGCTGTAGCGTCAGAGTCTGTTTCGCTGTGTTGGGTCTGTTAAGCTTAATCTCTACTACGCTACGATTTTGTATTGATGGTCAAGCTTTCTGTCACGATCCCAAAAACCATCACGATTTTCTCTCATGATCGCCACGATTCGAGACACCCACCGTGCTTCACCAAAATCGTGAAGATCGCACTAAGTCGTCGTGACCGTGGGTAAACTCAGCATTATAATTCCTCTGGCCAATATGATAGATATTAATTATATGTTTAACTTGTATTGTATTTCTATATATTTACATTCCTAATGTGGTTCGCTGATATGAACATACCAAGTGAAAACAACAAACATATGACCATGAATACACTATGAAAACCGTATGAAAACATTGTCTCTCGTGCAAATCACCTGATCAATGGCGTGGTACATAGACGGGATCTCCCGGCTGTTCTAATAATTTGGCGTTTCGTCGTATACACGACACATTTTTCTTTTTAATAAAATTTCTCGTTTTCTCGATGTACATTTTTTAAATCAAGGTTATGTAAATATATGAATTGAATAGATTTTTTTAATTTTCATTGCGGCTATGAATACCAGTAGCTAGCTACATATCCTCTGAGGCGCGCTACCGCGCGCCACGGGATATATAGCTAGCTACTGGTATTCATAGCCGCAATGAAAATTAAAAAAAAATCTATTCAATCCATATATGAACATGCACATTACAAATAGATTCTTTGTGGCCGACTTCAGCTTGGAAAACTTGGAAAATCATTGAGGACTAGGCACAACTTAGAATCTTTAGGTTAAGTATGTGTGTCGTTCAATCCATCCCTATGGATAACTTTGGAAATCGATATATCATGAAAATCGAGTTAAATTACAATTAGTGAGATGCTATTAAAATAAGTTACATCATACTCCAAGGTATATCGACACAACTAACATCTTCGGAGTATCGACATCGCTTCTGGTTGTGTATGTATGCTGGATGTTTGATTTCTGGTTATTCAGTGATGTCAAAGGCCTATCTTAATTACTCCAAAAACAAGCCCCTGTGGAACTGAACGTCGTCTGCTATGTTAGGGCCTAGCGACACTGGTGTGACTGGTTAGACTGGAATCTGTTTCGAACGAAATGTCCTTGGAATCATTTTCACCTATTAAACGACTTTCATTTAGAATTTAAGAGCTGACATTCTTCTGAAAATAACATAAACCAGTCGATAGAAACATATATAGTGTTTCCGAGGAATCGAGTCAATCCAGTGCAATACCCGTTCAACGCCACATCACTTCTAAATGATAACCGTATATCATTGCGCAGAAAAACGGCTTTGATTTTTAAAATAAGAAATTTTGCGATTGTAAACAATTTGACGATATCTACACACGTATATAAACTATCAAATAAAGCCAAATTTGTGTAAAAACCATTTTATTTATTTGCTATTAATAACGACATGAGGAACTATATTATCCCTTCTGTTCCGGTATTTGAACGTGATGACGTCAGTGAAAGGGTAAGCGGCAAATTGAAACGCGTTATAAGCTACAGTAAAAAACATATTCATGAGTATAAGCGTTGCTCTGTTTCCAAATGGTAGTATACAGTCGATATGAATACAATTTGGATAAGGGATAAATATTCCATGTCGACATTCTATGTATCTGTCATCCAAATTGTATTCATATCGACTGTATACTACCATTTGGTAACATTTCAATGCCTACATAAACTATATGCGGTCAAAGAAATGTCCCTATTTTTTTTACTATAGACACTTGTGACCATAGTGACATGTCTTTTTTGGGGTTTGGTTATTTTTTGACTTACAATTATTGTTACCTGTTTACCACAACAAAGCATTTGTAATATCATATGACTAGCTTTGTGTTGTGAATTATTTGTTTTTTTAAGTAAACTATATTTCCCTATATAGATGACCCCCTAAATCTATCAAATCATTGATAACGGACATGATGTATAAACGCAGTGGGGAGTATTATTATTATTATTTTTAATTCCATCAGTTTTATGAGCTTGAAAACTCGGCCCAGTCCCTTAGTCGGTCATTAAGACGTAAGTATCTACCGTTACTGTATCTCAAAGTCACGATATGGTACTAGCAGAAAGTACCAGGTAACAGCTCGGATATAAACTAGTAATACGAGTGCTTAAACGTCATCCCAGTCAAATTTAATGTGTTTTGTTCTCATTACTCATTCTCAAGGCCACGGTCTATCCTATCAGACAGAGGGAAATACACATCAGTAGTATTTGACACCAATATCAAGATAGATACGTGTAATACAGAGTACAGGGATATTGGAGCCGCACCTCTCTTACAGGAGGTAACGATACGTAGTTATAACAGTACACAGCTGTAATACAGAGATATTGGAGTCACACCTCTCTTACAGGAGGTAACGATACGTAGTTATTACAGTACACAGCTGTAATACAGAATACAGGGATATTGGGGCCGCACCTCTCTTACAGGAGGTAACGATACGTAGTTGTTACAGTACACAGCTGTAATACAGAATACAGGGATATTGGAGGCACACCTGTCTTACAGGAGGTAACGATACGTAGTTGTTACAGTACACAGCTGTAATACAGAATACAGGGATATTGGAGTCCGCACCTCTCTTACAGGAGGTAACGATACGTAGTTATTACAGTACACAGCTGTAATACAGAATACAGGGATATTGGAGCCGCACCTCTCTTACAGGAGGTAACGATACGTAGTTATTACAGTACACAGCTGTAATACAGAATACAGGGATATTGGAGTCACACCTCTCTTACAGGAGGTAACGATACGTAGTTATTACAGTACACAGCTGTAATACAGAATACAGGGATATTGGGGCCGCACCTCTCTTACAGGAGGTAACGATACGTAGTTATTACAGTACACAGCTGTAATACAGAGTACAGGGATATTGGAGCCGCACCTCTCTTACAGGAGGTAACGATACGTAGTTATTACAGTACACAGCTGTAATACAGAATACAGGGATATTGGAGCCGCACCTCTCTTACAGGAGGTAACGATACGTAGTTATTACAGTACACAGCTGTAATACAGAATACAGGGATATTGGGGCCGCACCTGTCTTACAGGAGGTAACGATACGTAGTTATTACAGTACATAGCTGTAATACAGAATACAGGGATATTGGGTCACGCACCTCTCTTACAGGAGGTAACGATACGTAGTTATTACAGTACACAGCTGTAATACAGAATACAGGGATATTGGGGCCGCACCTCTCTTACAGGAGGTAACGATACGTAGTTATTATAGTACACAGCTGTAATACAGAATACAGGGATATTGGGGCCGCACCTCTCTTACAGGAGGTAACATACGTAGTTATTACAGTACACAGCTGTAATACAGAATACAGGGATATTGGAGTCACACCTCTCTTACAGGAGGTAACGATACGTAGTTATTACAGCACACAGCTGTAATACAGAGTACAGGGATATTGGAGCCGCACCTTTCTTACAGGAGGTAACGATACGTAGTTATTACAGTACAACTGTAATACAGAATACAGGGATATTGGGGCCGCACCTCTCTTACAGGAGGTAACGATACGTAGTTATTACAGTACACAGCTGTAATACAGAATACAGGGATATTGGAGCCGCACCTCTCTTACAGGAGGTAACGATACGTAGTTATTACAGTACACAGCTGTAATACAGAATACAGGGATATTGGAGTCACACCTCTCTTACAGGAGGTAACGATACGTAGTTATTACAGTACATAGCTGTAATACAGAGTACAGGGATATTGGAGTCACACCTGTCTTACAGGAGGTAACGATACGTAGTTATTACAGTACACAGCTGTAATACAGAGTACAGGGATATTGGAGCCGCACCTCTCTTACAGGAGGTAACGATACGTAGTTATTACAGTACATAGCTGTAATACAGAGTACAGGGATATTGGAGTCACACCTCTCTTACAGGAGGTAACGATACGTAGTTATTACAGTACACAGCTGTAATACAGAATACAGGGATATTGGAGTCACACCTGTCTTACAGGAGGTAACGATACGTAGTTATTACAGTACACAGCTGTAATACAGAATACAGGGATATTGGAGTCACACCTCTCTTACAGGAGGTAACGATACGTAGTTATTACAGTACACAGCTGTAATACAGAATACAGGGATATTGGAGTCTATAAGACTCTTTCATATGTGTATATGTAGGATAGGGACATTCCACCCGAGGGGTCACAAAATGTGGTGAAACCCGAGGCTTGCCGAGGGTTTTACCACATTTTGTGATCCCGAGGGTGGAATATCCCTATCCTACATACACACATAATGAAAGAGTCTTTTTCTCTCATATCATTACCGAATTTCTATCGAAAGTGTCCCTCAGCCATCCATTTTCTTCAATTTTTTAATTTCTTTATTTGACGTTTTTACTAAATATACTTGTGATATTCTGAAAGATCATACCCTATTTTTGGCAAACAATGTTTGCACACAAATTTCATTCATTTTGTGGTTAAGTGATGAACGAATGAACAATTCGCCGATAAAAATTACCGTAACTTGACCGACTTTTACGTGGCCGTGATCAAATTGTCAACATCCGAGAAAAAGAAGTTCTATCAACAATACTGAAAGCCAACGCTGAAATGAGTTTCCCAACTTCACATATAATTTGATTTGCACCTCGACATATTTAATCATTTCACAGAACACACTGTACTTTTAAATGTCAAGTCAAATTTTTTTTATAAAATACTACGTCACTGCATGACGTCACGACTGTCATTGGAATTCCATTCATAGTTCAATGAGAGTGATGTCGATCTCGATCGCCATGACGCGGCGATGTTTCGTGGCTGGTAATTTTAAATTCACTGTGATTTTGGCAACTTCGTGTGTGAACCAGCGAACAGTGACTCTATACGAGTATTCGATCTTTTCTGTGACATAGGATTATATGTGTTTAACCGGTTGTCTTGATGGAATGACGAAGGTAGGTCAGTCGATAGGCTAACGATGATCATATTGAAAGGCTAGGATGGCAGTTAGTTTTCATGGTTACTCTACACAAATATAGACTCTGAGTTACAATTGAAATAAATATTTTTTATATGAACATCGAGGGGTGTCATTTTTACCGAATGTTCGTTCATTTAAGAGCCAATTCCCAACTTCCAAATACACAGGTTACTGAGTAGGCCTAACAGTTACTGACAGTACCGTAGAGTAAACAAATTCCAGGGCCCCCTGCTGACGCAAACGGAACCATTTCATAGGTTGTGACGATTGACATTTTCTTTTTTATATTTTTTTATGTATGGCTTTTATTTTACTTCCTGTCATTGCCAGGTGATTGTGTGTGTTTACATGTTTTTAATGACAAATGACAAATCTGTCGGGTAGGCAAGTCTGTATTGTACTGTAACTGTTACAACAGGCCTGTAACGTTAGGCGTAGTCTAACTGTTTGTTACAGTAACGGAGTTATATGTTCGCTCAGATGAAATGTCTAATCGTTTAACCGTGTAGCCCTATTGATTTACTGCTGATATGATATATATTTATCTAAGAATGTATGTATTTTTATAGTTAAGTCCAACGTTTCAAAACCGACACCGACGATAAGGACTGTCGGATGTGAACACAAGCAGACGACGTTGTGAGAGTTGTCCCCCTTGAACGCAGATTAATCCGCGCGCGTGAAATGCTATGTAAGATAGATTTATCTTACATAGCTATCTTACATGGGCAAACTCTATCCAACATGGCGAGATATGAGAGAAACACCTCTCTTACAGGAGGTAACGATACGTAGTTATTACAGTACACAGCTGTCTTTACAATATCATACCATTGGTAGAAAATTTAGAACTTAGAAAAAAACATGATTTGATTAAAAACGATTTCACAAGTAGGTAACGACAAGTGTTTATTACTGCATACAGGTGTCAGTACAATATCGCGTACAGTAAGTGGGAGCCACACTATCTTTATATATCGGGTGTACAAATGTATTTCTCCAGTGATTTCCTTGATCTCACACCTACACCACGAAATCTACGCAATTTTAGACAAAATGATTGTCTCAAGCGACATCTCAATACAATTAGGATTTACATGTGTACCCCCTTACTTTGATTTTTATCACCACTCCGTAATCCTGTTTATTGAAATGTATAGCCTGCGTTGATCCCATCAAACATCTTCACAATAATCACTAGAAATTAAAGAAGGGTGTGTCATAGTGATACAGTAAGTCGATACACAATGTCTTACAAACTAATTATCTACGTATCGTCATATAACCAGTTCGTGCCAAAGGAATCATTTCCGTTGTGACAATCGGCCGTTTCGTCCTAAAACATTTATTTCAACTACGACAAAAGATAAGTTCAGGTCCCAAAAAAATGCGTTTTCGGGAGATATCAAAATAATGTAAAACCATGTTTAAAGGTAACCGGATTGGGCCACCGGACGTGAAACAGATAACATTTTTTGATATCCGGTGATGTTCGTCAATATCCGTTTTATGTCCGTTTTATGTTCGGTTCATTCGTTTCATGTCAGGTGATGTATCCGTTGGAAAGTTTTGTGCATGCACAAAACTTGAAACGGGCAGTAACGGATAAGAATATTTGTTGGCTGTCCTGTGCATGTCCGTTTTGTCCTGTATATATCCTGTCATTGTTCGTTTATATGCGGTAGGTGTACGGGGGGCATGCGTTACCCAGTCCGTTGATGGAACTTGAACGCATACGCCACGCATAAACCGGACCTTCAGCGGACACATATAACGAACACATAACGGACACATAACGGACAAACACAGGATGCTTGCAGGATTAACACCGGGCACGACGAATAGACAAACGGATTGAAAACGGATAACACTGAAATAAAACATGGTAGAGACAAGGTTATGTATTTCAATATAGATACAATAACGGCTGCTGAAGAATATTCGAACGACATCAATACAGTGAACACTTATAGTAGACGTACGAGAGACCCAGAAAGTGTGGTGGGGGATTGATAATCGTATATCTTATCTACACTACAAATTCAAAAATGCATACCTTTATAACAAACATGTGTGTAGCATGTAGCCAATATATAAATAAAAAAAATGTATTGGTATGTGATATAATGTTAATAATACCAGTAGGATATCGTTTGACGAATTTACATTATCAAATTTAATGACTAATTCGTCTTTTGCACCTTCCCATATAAATCATGGCATTTCTTTTGATAGATTTCGAGTTATTTTGGTCGCCTCCCATCATCAACATTTTAAACCTGTCAGCCTTACTGACGAGTCCTAGAATGGAGAAACAGCTGAATGGTGCCGTATAATTTATTTCCTCTAGTGTAACTAACTCTTAATTAACAATTAAACGTTTGTTAGCTTGTATTCATTGTCAATAAAATGCAATCTTGGTGAGATATAAATACAATGGCGCCCGTTAAATACAATCTAATCTTGATTGTTATATTTACATTTGTTTAATCCAATCTTTCATCCATGTCCCTGTAAAGCCCCAGTCACACATGGGCGCGACCTTTGGCGAATGTTTTACGAACTACGATGCGCAGTCGATCGCGAAGTTGTCTCGGAATGTCGTATTTTTGTCTTAAAACATTCTCCAAGGTTCGCTCAATGATCGCCAGGCTTTGCGAATTTTTTTGACTGCCAAAAAAATTCGTTAAATAATTTTTGTCGTAAAGTGTTCTCTAACGATTCTCCACTCTGTCGTATGTAATTAAAAAAGAGTTGTAACTTGTCTTAGCGATTCGCAAAGTATTCTCTTTGGCGATCATTTACAACAGATTTACGAATTGTTAACGAACCAAGTACGAACGACTTGCAAATTGTTAGCGACAATATACGACATGTTTGAGACATATGTCGATACAGACTTGGACATTTACAAACACATACGACCTTTTGGCGAATAATAACGATTACATTAGCGACCGTTTGGGACTCCTTTGCGTTATAATTACGACTGTCAACGACTGGGTCCACCCTTACAAAATTCTTGAACGATGCTATGTCTTCCGCTCTTAACTGCCGCATTAAACGTTCATATTGGCCATACAGAGGTATCTGTATTAACCACGATCTGACCCACCATCTTCTCTGCATTCTTTCTTTTCTTTCTCTCCTGTAGTCTATGATCTCGTTTGCTACTTCAAGGTCATCCCGTAGCATATCTTGGTCAGCTAAGAGAAGCTGTTGCAACTCTCTGAGTCTCCTTGGAGCCAGTAACATATTGTCCTTTGCTTCAGAATAAAGCTGACTGAATGATAATTGCAAAACTACATCTGTATTTATACGAAAATCTCATGACATTCGTAATCATTCGCAATCAATCTCATCATAATCGCTAATTGTTGTAATTAATTGTTAACATGTCGCAATCTGTCTCAAACGGTTGTAAGTGATCTTACTCGCTGTCGCGTTTAGTTGTAAATGTGTCGTAAAAAAGTCGCGCCCGTGTCGCTAATAGGGTCGCTTACAATCGCAATCTTTCGCAAAAGATCGCCATGTTCGCAAAATATTCCTGGTGTAAAATTGTTTTTTCGTAAGAAGTTCGTCTATTTGTCGTCAAAGTGTTGCTAATAATTCTCAAAGAGGTTGCAAACGATATTTTAATTTAAAAATTCGCAAGAGTTCGCTGTCAAAATTGATCGCAAATGAGTCGCCTTGATTCGCCGTTATGTGTGACTGGGGCTTAAGTTCATTTGAAAGAATAACGTCATTAAATTAAATTCATTTCTGTAATTGATTCGCCAAAAAACTGATACACAGTGCAAAGCCTTGCGGTGACGATGATCAACATACAGAGCCAAAATGTCACATTACGGCAGTTGTTCTTGATTATAATCCTTGCTGCGTTTGATTCATAGGTAGTGCATCACGAAGCGTTTCCGCGACATTGATCAAAATGACGTATTAATCACGTCATGAGATCTAGACTGCTTACATGTACTCATTAATGCAGCCCAGATAAGCACCGGGGTAATGGGTGACTGCGGCGCAAAATGTAAATATTTTGTTTTAAAAGGTGTTGATCTCTAAATTACTAATTTCACTAAGTATCGTGTGATAATTAGATCTACCAGCATAAGTGTATCGTCGGATACCCACAGTTGATTGCACTAAGCTACACTACACTTAGTTTCTATTGGTAGACCTCCATGTATTATCAGCTTTTTATCCTCCATCATGGGGAACGACATATTTGCCTGGAGGGCTGCCATAGGATGTTTCTATTGTAAATTGGGGTGTTTTGCGGTCACTTTTATTTTTAGAAGAAACTGCATCAAATATTTCCAAAAGTTTTCTCCAATCCCAAGTGTCTCCATCAGATCTACTTTTTGTTACTGCAGTTGACCCACTACATCCATGATCCGTTCAATGCAGTTTTAATTATTTTATCAATAGCAGGTGACATACAACCTAATTATAACCCTGGTCCCAATTCTAATAGCTGCTCAGATACCATGCAGTTGATGTTATGGTGTTCCGTAAGGGCCAAATGTCCAATATCGCTCCTTCGACCTATACGCAAAGGAGCGAAAATATGATGGCGAATGAGCAAAAAATCGTAAAAGCGCAAGAGCGAAGAAGCGAAAGAGAGAAACACGCTGGCGAAGGAGCGATGGAACTTCGTATTTACGCTCCTTCGCCATCGTATTTACGCTCCTTCTTGTTGTATATACTCGATACCATTCAAATTGACATGTAGTTTATGCATTTGTTAGGTCTAAGAATAATTTGTTATTGCAAAATAATGCTGAAATGTTTTGTTTTTTATTCCATTTAATCATGACGTTGACTTAACTGTTTGGCATCAAAACTCACTTTGAATTACAGTTTTCGAAAAGTTTATAAGTAACTTTACATTCTTCCAATTTAGTTTGTACATTCATTGGATGTCTGGGAGTGATATTATGGGAAAGTAATGTAGAAAAATTGTGATTTTGTTTTTAACCATATTTTGGACAAAAAAACTCAGGCAGTTGAAATTTTCTAAGTGGAATTTTATTTTTTTTGTTTTTGTTTTGTACTCAGAGTTGGCTCATATAGTCACATCTTTTGTAACGCCATCAATACAACATTCATAATTAATAATACTAATGTTTCATAGATAAACTTTGCATGGTGCGTGTTAGTATTTATTAGTTGGTGACGTTAATTGCCTAAAATGTTCTGTAACTGCATACATGCTATATTTTTCATCTGACATCGAAGTATCTGGTGCTATTAAGAGCACCGAGCCATTTCATCATCGTACAATTATTATTATTATTATTTTTTTTTTTTCATTCATCATTTTTTTTTCTTTTAATATTTCTTGATTTAATTTGCACTCAAAACAAGTATACTCTGCCGCTCTCTTTCATACACACTAGTTCATTATTTATGTTATATATATATAAACAACAAGAACGTGGCACTTTCTTTTCTCCCTTTCAGGACATCTTCATGCGTTCCCTTTCACACTCACTCAGTTGAATTTACGTGTTGTTAATTTTGATAATTTTGTTAGTAATAATTTTTATAATAATGTAATCTAGAAACACAAACAAAAAATAGGAAAGGCGAACAAAGATTTTTCCAGCGGTTGGGGAGCCCCCTACCAGCATGGATTACCTTTGATTACATCAACAGTTTCTCAAGAGGCGGACTTAAAATATATATATACATATATATATGTATTTATATTTGTAAGGTTGTGTCTTTTTTAAAACAAACAAAGATTATTTATATATATATATATACCTGATAGACTGGTCAATCATATCAATAGCTCAGTCTCCGTGTTGGTCGTATCAACTCTTACCACATACTCCGAGCAATCGATATCATTGAGCAGTATTGTTAAATGTTTGACTCGTAATCGTCAAATATGTTCATTAATTTAATTGACCTTTATATTGTCAATAAAATATTTAATTATTCCCCTCTTTTTTATAATTGTTGTCTGACCAACTAATAATAATTCTTCTTTGAAAATTCTTAAAATATTGATTGATTTCTTTTTTTGATCACTTCGATGATAAGCTTTGAATATTGTAAAACCTATTAGTGTAAAAATTATATTCAATTATTTACAGTTAGTATGCTGATTTTTGTACCCTATGATAAGGTAATGTAATTTTCTAGGATTTATTGTATATCCATAACCTTGGAATAAATGTTCAATTTGCTGCCAAAATTCATTCAGGTATTTGCATTCTATGAAATAGTGTAAATAATTTTCTTGTATTTTACATACATTACACATATCGTCTTCTTCTATTTTCCATTTATAAAGATGCCATTTTGCCGGGACAATATTATGGAATAGTTTCCATCTGAACATGTTTTGTTTGTTGTCTGCTAAACATTTAAATATAAAAATCATAAGATCAATGTAAGTTTGTGTATGTATTATATCAAAAGTATTTCTCCACAATTGCCTACAATGTGTTTGCTCAAATTTGTGAGAAACAAGTATGTCATATACACTCTCATTTGTAAGTTGTTCAACTGCAACATATTTTGAGTTTCTTTTATCATAAATTTGAATCCGCGCTGTTGTTTTAACTTTTGTATGTTTTGATATCTGTGACTTTATTGTCCGCTTCCATTCATTCGAATGGTATAGCTTTTTTTCAATTGCGTTATTTCACTAATCCAGTTTCGTTTATTTTTCAATTTATGTAGTATATTTATTTCATCTATTTCATTATTTTCATTTAGTATATCATCTATAAATATCAGCCCGCTTTCAATGAAATTATTTATCAATAGACATTTCCCTTTAATTTTAATATTTCTATTTCCCCATATAACCTCCTGTTGGATATTTGCAAAGTTCGAACTTTTTTTTTCTATACCCCCCATTAATGCTAATCCATGAATCTAAAATACCTCTATAATAACATTTCATCTACCGTTGTTTTTTTGTTTTGCCAATTCAAGTTACTACATACTTTCTTATTAGTTCCGAAATAAATCCCAAGAGATTTTACTTCTGCTCGCCAATTAATACCACTATACAAATTATTTCTCCGCTTGTTAGGTCCTAATAATAGACCCTCTGTTTTACCCTCATTTAGTACTAGCCCTGATAACTTCCCGAATTCTTTTACAACTTTTATTGCATTTTCAATGTCACCATATTTCAAAAATAATGTTGTGTCGTCCGCTAATTGTGCTATCTTCACGTGCCTTCTTTTAAGTTTAAATTCTGAAATATTTGGCTCACTCCTTATTTTTATAGCTAACATCTCAATCGCAATAACAAAAATTAAGCAAGAAAGTGGACATCCTTGTCTTATTACCCTTGAAATCCATAGTCCCCTGTTAACCACTTGTTATTTTTAACCATTCCCCTAATATTTTTATAAAGTGTTGTTATCCAATGAATAAATAATTCCCCAAAGTCAAACTTCTCTCAACACGCGTACATAAATTCCCATTCTATCGAATCAAACGCTTTTTTGAAGTCAAGAAATAAAATACATGCATCTATATTAAATTTTTCTGAATAATCAATAATGTCTTGTATTTGTCTAATATTAAATCCTATAAATCTATTTTTAATATAACCGTTTTGGTCAGTGTGTATTATTTTATGCATAACTTTTTTTAATCTATTTGCTAATGCATGCGCTGATATTTTGTAGTCGATGTTCAAAAGCGTTATCGGTCTCCAATTTTCTAATTTGTATATTTCATTTTTCTTATAAATTAACGATACCAATCCATTTTTTTTTGCGTTTCACTGAGCTCCCCATAATGATATGCCTCATTTAATGATTCCACAGCTATGTTTCCTATCTCTGGCCATAATTTATCATAAAATTCTACTGAAAGTCCATCTGTACTCGGACTTTTGTTTTTCTTCATCTTTTTTAAAGCCTCTGTACATTCTTTTAGTGTAAATAAGCCTTCGCAACTATTACTATCATTTTGGTTTAAAGTTGTTAAACCTTCTATGTTTTCTAAATAATCTTGAATATGTTTTTTATCCGGATTTGTAGTAGTATATATTTTTTTATAAAAGTCCCTCATCACAGACAGGATTTGTTCATTTTCTCTAACGATTTTTCCTTTCTCATTTTCTACTTCATTGATGATCTTTTTTGATTGCCTATTTTTTTCCAACGCAAAAAAAATATTTGTTGCTTTTTTCTCCTTTTTTTCTATCCAGTTTATTTGCGACCTGATTTGAGCTCCCTTTGATTTTTCATCGTACCAATCTTCTACCTGTCTTTCTAATCTTTCAGCTTCAGCCTTTTCCCTTTCACTTAGCGTATTCTTTTCGTTTAATGCACGTAACTTTTTTTCAGATAATTGTAATTCCAATTTCTTTAATTTTACTTTTTCTTTACAGTATTTTATTGTTACTTGTTTGATTGTCAATTTACAACAATCCCATATTTCCCTTTTGTTTAGGTGATGTTCATTACCATATCTCACTGTATCATTTATGCATGTTTTAATTATATCTATGTATTGCTTGTCGTCCATCATCGCATTATTTATTTTCCATATACCTGGACCTTTATTGTCATTTTGATAAATTTTTATTGATATTGCTTGATGATCGGAACTTCTAATTTTTGCCGGTCTGATATCAGCCGACCTCATTAAATTAGTTAAATCTTTATTTATTAAGAAATAGTCAATTCTACTGGCTTCACCATTTCTATTTCTACGCCATGTGTATTGTATTTTTTCTTTAATTTTAACTCTCCATATATTAGGCCCAGCGAATGTATCAATTGCTTTAACCCGAAAGATATATTTGAGTTTTTTGTTTTTCTAATTGGTTTTCTATCCTGACTTTTAAGTGTTTCGTTGAAGTCTTCCCCTAGTATTATTTTACCCGTTGCATGGTTTTGTATTCTTTTTAGACACTTTTTAAAGAATGCGTTTCTCTCCGTTTGGATATTAGGCGCATATAAAGCAACCAACGTTAACTTGTCGTTACATATTTCTACATTCATTACTATCTGTCTTCCATCATCATATTTATATATATATCTTTTATATTTGTGTCAACATTTGTTTTAACTAATATCGATACCCTCAGATTTGTACCATAGCTATGATAAACTGTACCAAAGTCTTTTACTTTCAGTTCCTCGTTTATGATATCTATTATTTCATCTGTTATATGTGTTTCGTTCAATAAACAAATATCTGCTTTTTGTTGTTTTATCCATTCATATAATCTTAGTCTTTTACATTTGTCTCTTAGCCCTTGGGCATTCAGAGAAGTTAAATGTAACACTTTCATTTCGATTTAATTTTTTGTTCTTTTTTCTTTTTCTTAGGTTCGGTCTCCACTGGCGAAGGCGGAGGTCTCCACTGGCGAAGGCGGAGTACGACTCTTTGAATCGCTTCTTTTTTTCCCTTCAACTGGTGTTCCAAATTCTTGCCGAGGCTTATTCACAAACATTTCCATTGTCCTTTGTGTTCGTGCCGCCTCTCCTTTGTCATCTTTCGTTGTTGGATTCTTTTTTCTATCTTGGCTTGTGTTCTTTTCTGTCGTTGTTTCTTTCTCCTCGTCTTCCTCTATGTTTTCTATGTTGGTTTCCTCGTTGTTTACATCATTTTCTTCTTTCATTTGACACTCTGTTTTCCTGTGTCCGCTTTCGTTACAAGCCAGGCATTTCCAATCATTTTCACATTGTGTGTATGCGTGGCCTTCTTCTAAACACTTTGTACATTTTCGAGTATCATGTCTTGGCTGTCCGTAGTACCATACGTTGCCATAATATTTTCCCATTTGCATGGATTTTGGGAAATCTTTTTTCATTTTTTTTTTACAAAAACAACCTATCTCCATTGTCGCAGTTGGTTAATTTATTGTTCACCCTCAGTTTCTCCCTGTACATGTCTAGTACGTCACATCCTCCCCGTTCCAATGCTCTCGTTATCACTCCGTCATCCGCTGACAGCGGTATGTTTGATATTTTTAACCTTGTTGTCATTTCAGGGTCATATTTGGGTTTTCTAGGGTTTTCAGGTACAAGGGAAACTTGTTTTCCCCTTATGTTTATCCCTCTGGTTAAAAGTGTTAATCGGTCTGTAACGTTGTCGGCGTATATTCGCCACACGTTACCGGTTCTTTGTATACCGCTAAGATGTTCTGTGGGAATGATATTTCCCAGACTTAAATAAATTTCCGTGTGATTCAAATATTGCTTATCAATGGTGTTTTGTCCGAAAACTTCATTTTCTTTCAAAAATACTGGTTTTGCTGTACCATATCCAGCTGGATATGAATTCTGCTCATCGGTGTTTTTGTTTATACACGCGCCGTTTGTGACGTGATACTCATGTGTACTGGACAATACATCCGCATAGGTAGCCTTTTGCACCTGGTGACCTACCTGTGCCTTACCTGTACTGCGGAGATTACCTGTTCTCGATAGCCATTATGCTGCATATACTGTTCATACCTGTAGGATTTTCCTCGCCGGAATTCATATTATTCAGCTTCAAGTTGGGCAATACCGATACCAGAAATATTCAAAATCACCTTATTGAACACCTGTACCAGTTTTGATCAAACCTGCACCCTTTAGGCCTATATGAATTCTTCAGAGCTGATATCCACCGTCCACCTTAGTCAGCGGTCGATAACTCCTGTCTTAGTAGAGCAATTTTGTAAAGGCCTTATTCATTTCAAATCGACAACTTCCTTTCATGCCATTCCTTACTTTTGGTAACATTCCAATCAAAATTACTTATCAGTATAAAAACCTAGGGGTTATTCTTACTGATGACTGCAAATGGAAGGCACATATAGAGTATAGTGTCAGTAAAGTAACTGAATATATAGCAACCCTTCGTAAACTTAAACTTATTTCAAAAAGACATAATTTGGAGAAACTTAATCTTACTAACATCCGACCCCTGATGGAACAGGCATGTGAAGTGTACGGCAACTTTTGTTCAACAAAACAATAACAAAAACAATTATTTCAACTGCAACAAAAGGTCAATCTTTCTTTTTTTCCCTTCTACAACAAAAGTCTTAAATGATTTAGACAACACTGTAAAATTCTCCTTCCTGAAGCTTTCTTAAAAGTAATGTTAAAAAGTATATGTCTATACACAACAATCCTAATACCTCCCCTCCTCTATCTATGTACCTGTATCTATGTATATATGAATTATGAGTCAGTCATCTACAACTTGTGAGGCAAAATATCTATATATAACAGTCTTGATATAATGTATAGTTTTTTATTCTTCAATGGTATTATGTAACTAATGTTACGTAATATATATTTGCATTTTGGGAGAAGTTTATAATTTGGAAAATTACTGACTAATCCCTTTTGTCATTTTTAATACCAGTAAAATATGTAGCACTCGTGGGCTAAATCAGTGAAAATTTCTCCTTGCAATAGAGGCTGTTTGATTGGTTCCGTCACATTATCCTATAGGAATTTCAGTCAATCAAATTGAAGGTAACAGACGCTTTATATAAGCTGCATATCAACAGAGGTGGCGAAAAATGTGTTTAAGAATTTTTGCATCAAAGGGTTAAATCCATATCATTGACACCCTTTTGTCTCCCTATCAATTAAAACAAGCCTATGTGATGAAAAAACCAGTTACCACGAATTTAAGCCTATGCGCATATCGTCAGATCGTTGTTAAATTCCAATACTCTGTTGAGCTTTTTGACGCACAAATTACATGCTACACACCTGGGCTGTTCCTTCATTCAAAAACATATTCGTACTAGGTTTTACTAAAGGCATGAAGGACTTCTTGCCCATTGCATGCTTATCACATACATGTAATCGGCACGCATTATTGAGCGCAGCCATATTTTTACATGTATTTTTTTTTTTTTTTTAAATATGTTTCCCTCTAAACTGAAGAGTTCTTATTATGAAAGGGTTATGATGATTGGTTTCTATTAATAGAGTGACGTCACTGGAACGAGGATTTTTCACGGAGTTGACCAACGGGTGATAAGTGTAGTGCATTCAACTGTGGGTATACGACGATAGCCCTATGTTAATGTAATATAAAATCTTTCTTAGGTTCTGTGTGTCATTTGGAAACCCCAACTAGATTTTGACATTTTATTTTACCTATTTCGAGGTTTTTGGTCGCCTTCTACCATAACTTTAGGACATTATCATCACTAACGAATCCTGGAAGGACGAAACGGCTGTATGGATGCGATTTTATTCATTTTAACCCTACTGTATCTTACTCGTTTTTGGAAAATGTGTCTTTTTTAATCCATCTAGTACCGATGGACACGTAAATGTAACGCTTTAGAGGGATACTGGATAAATTATCATACTGGTCCCTTGTCTACTTAATACAACTACCAAAAGTATGCTTTACATGGCAGACAGGTACACCTGCCATGAAGATAGGGCGGAAGTATTTTACCTGCTGTATTTGACAGATATGGATATAAAGGCTTTACGCCTGCGTCCATAAATCTACAAGTAAATACCATTAAATGATCATAAAGGCGAGAAAGTGTTTTCTTCTTCTTTCTTTGTCCTGCAGGTAGAGTGTAAGAGTTGTTAATGTACCTGCTGCCCCAACTGCATGAAAGTAAAGGCGTTTAAATTAAGGATCTTATTTTCTGTCCTTTCCATTCTACTGACTTCTTTCAAATGTCTTCCTTGACACTGCCACGGATTTCGCCATTAGTTGGGCATTCCTCCTTACGAGGAAGGTTTGGTTCTGTCCCCTGCCGAGACATAACAGAGAACACAAAAATGGTAGGTGATACTCCTGCTTAGCGCTAATCCTTTTGAGAGTGGGGCGACTGGTTCGTCCGTTTCCAACATAATGTCCTGTTGGATCAAGAAACACTAGTATTGCGCTATAACACAACATTTACGTACCGTAACCTCTCAAAACTCACACACATACACTACAGCAATTTATCTTATACTCTCCTTAAAATACAAAAGCTGTTGATAGGATTTTAACAATACAAACCGAATAAACAAATTTACGCTTCGATCCAAGAAGGCATGATTCTTTATAATGCAGAGTGGTGCCCAATGTCAGACATTCATATAGCTACTGTTTTCACGTTTATTCGGAAATGCTCAAAATAACAATATTTTGACAGACAATTTTGCTCGAGGTATCGTATTAAAAACGCAGTGCACATTACATGTCATATCTATTTATTAATTTATCTATATTAATTTTATCTATTGAAATAATATAAATTGTTTATAGGACAGATGATTTGATCTGTTTACCTTTCTAATTATGTATAGTGCAATAAGGCTAGTCAGACTAAACAAACACCTGATATCCGATTTAATTGCACCCCTACTATTTATCACACCCAGGTCATCAACTTAATAATCGTGTGGATACATTATAGTGAAACCATAAATAGACACAACCATGCCAACTTGCTGACCTCGTCTAATGATTCCACATGATACTGACGTTAATGCACGATTACATGTATGTATTCAATAATACTATTGTACTAACAGTAGCACAGCTAACTTCTGCAAAAATCTACACCATGTACTCTTATAGAAATACACACCATGTGCTTTTGTAAAAATCTACAACATGTGATCTTGTAGAAGTCTACACAATGTACTCTTGTAGAAATCTACACCATTTAATTCTGTAGAAATCTACACCGTGTACTTCTGTAGAAATCTACAACAGCTGATATTGTAGAAGTCTACAAAATGTACTCTTGTAGAAATCTACACCATTTAATTCTGTAGAAATCTACACCGTGTACTTCTGTAGAAATCTACAACAGTTGATCTTGTAGAAGTCTACACAATGTACTCTTGTAGAAATCTAAAGCCATTTAATTCTGTAGAAATCTACACCATGTAATTTTGTAGATATCTACACCCCTAGACCAGGGGGATGGGCGTTTTAGAAAGGCATTCGTGGAATGAAGGCACGGCGTATAAATATAGTACAATGCTCCCTACTTCATTGTTGGAAAAGTATCAATTATATATGAAAATATTTCCATAACAGTACATAGTTATTTCTTATCGAATACAAATAATTCGCCTGTGCAAAAAATACAGCTATGCTATTCTATGATATTCATAAAAAATGTTTGGTACATTTTGTTATTGTAATCCAATGACGTCACGTTAAACAGACATCACAACAACAGCAACCGAGGGGTCATCACAACAACAGCAACCGAGGAGACATCACAAAAACAGCAACCGAGGAGACATCACAACAACAGCAACCGAGGAGACATCACAACAACTTCAACTGAAGAGACACAACAACAGCAACCGAGGAGACATCACAACAACAGCAACCGAGGAGACATCACAACAACAGCAACCGAGAAGGCACAATATCAATATTTGCATGAATTTTTCTTTTGCTGCGGATTAAATGTTTATGACATCACTTTTGAATATTAATGTTTTTCTAAAAAAAAAAAAAGAAAGAAACTGATTTATGTTTGACGTCATATACATGTAGTATACGCATGCGTTATGTAACACGGTCTAGGTATTGCTCCTTTCATATGATAGGGCTAGAGTGATGAGTGATACCATATAAATCAAAGACGTGTTGATCATATAACGTGTGGGGAAGACAATAGATACGTATGTATGATGTAACCCCGGACTGTCAAGTATCTCTATCATCAATGTTTATTCTCCTATTTAAGAAACATATCTAGATCAATGGGTCCTAGTCACGACTTCCATTGAAAGTCTCACAAACTACAATGTGAAACGATAATAAATCTAGCTACAATGCTTTAATTGATATCATAAGCGGCGATTTGATAGGTGAAAGGCTGAAAGACACGGTTATATTACAGGCGTCTAAAACTATTAGAGATATAGAAAAAAAATCAGTCGCATGCTTATTGTGAATAGTGCGTGGTATATCCAGATCCTTTTACTTTTTAAAAATATATGTTAGAAAATTCATGTGATCTCGTATATTTTTGTTTTATCTTCCAGCAATACTTACAATGTATTTATCACATTGAGTGCTGATTAACCAATAATTATTACATTGAGCGCTCATCATCATCATCATCATCATCATCATCATCATCATCATCATCCGAAGAAAAAATCTTTTAGTCCAATCCTTAAAATCAATGCTAAATGTCTTCGCTGAAAATCCATCTGTCTGTCTGTTTGTCTTTACAATACAGATACTATTGCTGATGTTGCACGACATATATTTATTAAACATACAATTAAGTGGTTGATTCATTCAACAATTTATAAGCTTAAATGTAATCTTGGTTAAACTTTCTTGTACATATATGTCTATAATGTATGTTATACAAAGATGTTTATGATACTAGTTGTCAGGAAAAAACACTCTCCAAATATGTATGACTGTATGTTATATGTATTGCACCATACATACCTATAGGACATAAAGCCTTCGGAATAAATTTGAAAGTTCAAACATGATTAACCAATACTTACATGGAACGCTGATTAGCCGATGATTATTACATTGAGCGCCAATACTTATTACATTAAGCTCTGACCAGCCAGTAATTGTTGTGTTAAGCGCTGATTACATTATGATACTGTAAAAAGTTGGTGTTCACATTAAAAGTGTGTATTAACTCATATCAAGTGTGAAAAATCAAATCTGAATTTAAGACCATGCACGTAATGAAATCACACGTGACTCTAAGTACCCTAGCCAACAAAAAAAATTGATAACTCATATTGATATCATTGTATCGCACAGCAGTGTTTTTTATTTTTTTAAATCGTTACTTGTCTACAAATCTTCAAACATTCAAAATTACCAAGTTTAGCCCATGTTTTAAGAATACATTTCAAAGAAGATTTAATATGGATGTACAGAATTTAATTAAATTTGCACTTGTTCAATTTAAACAGAATATTTTTTATTTGGTTCCGCGGTGACCGTTTTAATATGATTATTGCTTTAGACATGGATTTTAGAAGTATTTCTATTATTTTGCAAGCTTAGTTGGGATGATTTCAATATCATATGAAAGTTTAAACTTACATTTTGGCATGATTTTAAGTCGAAAGGTGACGGAAAAAATCAAATGGAGGCGGCCATCGTGTTGTCCCTTTTCAACGCTGGAGGAAATATTGTTCATATTATGACTTCACAATCTGAAGAGCGCACCTAACGATAAACTCTCCAGGGTATATAAGACTTTTGGCATATATGTACATTCAGTGTTGCATTTGCCTATATGTCGTTAGTAAACCAAATTGTATTCATGAGACTGTATACTACAATTTACAGTGATTCGGTCAGAGTGTGAATACAGCCCCAGGTGTTGCAGGTCAAAACAATGGCCGCCAGTTACTTTCGGCCTGGAGAGCTTTCGCATGCTAGCATTTATAATCCACAACCAAAAATAAAGCAGCTTCACAAGTTATGAGAGTAATATTTTATAATAAAAACAAAATGTAGTCAAAATAAAATAACTATACGCGTCGTTCTTGATCTAGGAATTATCAAATTGTCAAGTCAATGTCGTCACACTCACAGGGGCTCGTTTTCGAATTTTCAGAAATGTAAGACACGACAACATTAAGTCCAGTATTTATAAAAAAAAAATCTTGTGAAAAATTGGGAGTATCGACATTGTTTCCGGTTGTGTATGTATATCTATTGAATTTTAGGTTTTTGGTTATTCACTGATGTCAAAGGCCTACTCAGTACCTTACAACATCGAGCCCCTGTGAAGTTGAAAATCGTCTGCTTAGATGTGACTGGTTAGAGTTGAATCTGTTTCGAACGAAATATCCTTGGAATCGTTTTCACATACTGTCAAGACGACTTTCATTTAGAATTTAAAAACTGATATTCTTCTGAAATAAAAGTAAATCCAGTCGATAGAAACTGAAGTGTTTCCGAGGAATCGAGTCTATCCTGTGCAATACCCGTTCAAAGCCGCATCACTCCTAAATGTTAACCGTAAAGCATTGCGCCGAAAAACGGCTTGGATTTTTAACAATCAAAAATTATGCAATTGTGAATAATTTAACAATATCTACAAACGTATATGAAATAGAAAATAAAGCCAAATTTGTGCAAAACCATTGTATGTGTTTGCTATTGATAACGACACGAGGGACTATATTATTCCTTCTGGAAATTTCGGCTGTTCCGGTATTTGAACTAGATGACGTCAGTGATAGGGCAAGCGGCAAATTTAAACGCGTCATAATCTACATTGAATAAAAAAATCTTTATGAATGTAAATGCAAGCATTGAACTGTTACCAAATGGTAGTATACAGTCGATATGAATACAATTTGGGTATAATTTGGGTGACAGATAAATATTTCATGTCGCCCTAACGGGCGACAGTCTATTTATCTGTCGCCCAAATTGTATTCATATCGACTGTATACTACCATTTGGTAACAGTTCAATGCTTAAATGTATGAGTCATTTTTTCTTTCTTTTACCCTTTGGCATTTTGAAAAATATTGGCCAATTTAGGGAATAACAGGACGATTCTGTGATAAGGTATTCTCACCGACATGAAAAACTATGGTTGTGATTAACAGTTCATTTCTTCTACGACGTGAAAATACGACGAAACTACAGACGTCAAAAACGACAGGTAAACAGCTAACACAGGTCACACATGCAGTACACACGTGATTAGAATAGCTAAGTGAAAGCACTGTGTGGCCGAGTGGTGTACCGACACTTTAACACTAGCCCTCCACCACTGGGTTGCAAGTTCGAAACCTACGTGGGGCAGTTGCCAGGTACCGACCGTAGGCCGGTGGTTTTTCTCCGGGTACTCCGGCTTTCCTCCACCTGCAAAACCTGGCATGTCCTTAAATAACCCTGGCTGTTAATAGGACGTTAAACAAAAACAAACCAAATCTTCGAGATTATGCAATTGGACATTGTCACTTAAATGTTGTATCTACCCATCATAATAGTCATCGTATTATTTATAGGTTATTTCAAAGATAATGATTGATCAACAATCCTATTAACAGTATAATAATAATTGTTTAAACCTATTGATGCTTTTTTAAGGTAAATTTCAAAATGTGATTATATCATAAACTATGCTGCACGTGTTGCTAAATATCATGTTTAGTTATGACTGTTCTACTGTTTATTTCTAAGAGTAGGACCGATCTTGTTAATTCAGATATTGTATGTGTGTATTTGTATGTGTGTGTAATGAATGGTTATGTATGTAGATTTGAGTACAGATGTAATTTACGTGATAGAACTTATATAGGATCTCTCTTTATACTATTTGTTGATTCAATTGATAGGTTAAATCTTATAAAACAACTACTTATTATATCAGGCAATGTTCATTTTAATCCAGGTCCATCATCAACCAATATGAACAACAAATTATATTTAGAAGATTTATCTCTTGTCAATTTGAATGTTCAATCTCTTAGGAACAAAACTGATACTATCTCTACTGAATTCTCGGAGTATGATATCTTATGCCTTACAGAAACACATCTCAACCCTGAAATTACTAATTACTAATACTGACATACAAATTAATTATCATCCAAACATTTATAGACAAGATAGACAAACACATTATGGTGGTGGTATAAGAATATATACTAAAAACAATGTACTAGCTTCTCGTAGAAATGATTTGGAAACTGAAAATTTTGAGATTTTAATACTTGAAATTAATATTA
The DNA here is from genome assembly GCF_902652985.1 of Pecten maximus. Classification (NCBI taxonomy): domain Eukaryota; kingdom Metazoa; phylum Mollusca; class Bivalvia; order Pectinida; family Pectinidae; genus Pecten; species Pecten maximus. Next base: position 35,454,232 of record NC_047024.1, on the reverse strand, counting down.
CAAATAAGAAATTTCTTCTCTGCTGTCTCTGTTGAATATTGGACAACACTTGATGATATTATTGATAATCTTATTAATACTAATCTCAACATTATTATTACTGGTGACATTAATATTGACTTATTAACACTTAGACCTAACTCTCATCTATCAATGATTATGACTAAATATCAACTACATAATCTTATTCAGGAACCAACTCGTATTACTAGTACATCATCTACACTAATTGATATATCTTTTACTAACAATATCAATATATTTAGTAACACACAAGTTTTATCTCCTCTTTGTAGTGATCATTGTCCAATATTAGCGCATGTCTCCTTTAAAACATTAAAAACAAATCTTACAAGAAGTGCATATACGATTTCAATACAGCTGATTGGAATGCTATCAACAATGATTTCCCAAATATTAACTGGGATATATTATTTCATGAGAACATCAACATATATGACCTCTATTCAATCTTAATAAACAAAATTAATCAATCTACTAACAAACATATTCCTCACAAAACAGTAACAATTTACCCTGGTGACAAACCTTGGATGACAGCAGGAATAAGATGTACATTAAGGCAAAAAAATAGAATACATAAAAGAGCTAATTCAAGTCCACTGAATATTAATGGTAAAATACTTGTTCATCCTCTTGATAAAGCTACAGCTTTTAATGATTTCTTCACCTCGATTGCATCTGACATTACTGACACAAATCTTCCTGACTTACCTCCACTTTGTCCTTTTGAATTTTCCGAAATGATCATTACTGATCAGGATATCAAAGATCAATTTCATATTCTTAATTCTAATAAACCTGCTGGTCCTGATGGAATTTTACCTCGGATCATAAAAAACTTACCAACCTCACTAGTTTATCCTCTCAAGTTATTATTCAATCTAACACTATCTCAAGGCGAATTCCAGACATTCTTAAAACAGCTGATGTAAATGCTCTTTATAAAGGTAAGGGTGATATTAGTGATTTAAACAATTATAGACCCATAGCCATTACTTCCACTTTTATCAAAATGTTGGAAAAAATTATCTTCAAGTATACCTATAATTACATAATGAAATATAATCTACTAAGTGAAAATCAATCTGGATTTCAACCCAGAGACTCAACTGTTAATCAACTCGTTGACATTTTAATACAATTAGCCCCAATTTAGATAAAGGTAATAATTTACGTTTTGTTTTCTGTGATATAAGTAAGGCATTTGATCGAGTATGGCATTTAGGTCTTTTATATAAATTTAAAAAATACGGCATCAAAGGAAAAGTGTTTGAGTGGTCCAAAGCCTACTTATCTGATAGAAAACAAAGAGTAACTATTGATAACTATCAGTCAAAGATCAAGTCAATACATGCCGGTGTTCCTCAAGGATCTATTCTTGGACAATTTCTATTTTTATTTTTATTAATAATATTACAGATAATGTAACTTCAAATATTAAATTGTTTGCTGATGATACATCTTTATATGTAATTGTAGGTAATAATGATGACCCTGATTCTCTAGCTGACATTCTCAATGATGATCTTTCTGCTATTACTGTATGGGCTAACCAATGGCAAGTCCTTTTCAATCCAAATAAAACAGTTGCAATAACATTCACCCGCAAACATACTAATCCTCATCCAACTATTTTCTTTAATAATCATCCAATAACTCGATCTGACTATCATAAACATTTAGGTTTAATTTTTAACAAAAAAGGTACTTGGTCTGACTATATTTATAATATTTATGAAAAAGTTTCATCAAGACTAAATATACTTAGAATTTTAAAATATAAAGTTGATAGAAATACTCTCAAAACAATATATATAGCATACATTAGATCAATACTAGAATACGCAGATATAGTTTGGGATAACTGTACAAAAAACGAATCTGATTTACTTTAATTTGTTCAATTAGAAGCCTTAAGGATCATAACAGGTTTAAGAAAAGGCACATCTCACCACATACTCTACTCAGAAGTACAATTAGATACATTACAAACCAGAAGACACAATCACAAACTTACACTCATGTATAAAATCATTAATAAGTATACACCGGCATATCTCTATAACATCATCCAACCATTCATGAATACTAATAATACTTATAATTTTAGAAATGAAAGATACTTCAATGTACCTTATACTAGAACTAACAATTATAACAACAGTTTTTTCCCCTCTACTATGAATTACTGGAACTCTCTTGAGAACCCTTTAAGAAATTCTGTTTCTATTTCTAGCTTTAAATCCAAACTAAAAACTGTATTTCCAACTATGATTTCTGATGTTTTTATTAATTGCACCCCTTGTAGTCTTAATATAGTTTTATGTCAATTACGAAACAAAGCTAGTTATTTAAATCATGATAAATGTATGGATCATTTGGTTGATGGTGGTTCTTGTACATGTGGTTCTAATATTGAAAATGCAATTCACTTCCTCTTCCAATGTCCACTTTACTTGAATATTCGACATCACATCATAACAGTTTATAACCTTCTAGGATATGTCAATCTTCAAGTTCTTTTATATGGTACATAGTAGTATGAGAGTGAGTAAGAATGTGTTTTTTTTTGTTTATATGTATCAATTATTAACTTCTAATATTTTCCTACTACATACTAATTTTGTAATACTCATGTGTTCATTAAACTGGAAATATATAGGAAAGGACTAATATATGAGCCTGTTGTCTAATCCCTTTTGCAAACACCAAATCTTTATGATATTCTATGTAAACAAAAACACCAAACCATGTTCTTATACTTGTTGTGTTGACAAAACAAATTTAGAAGTAAATATCGGAGCGGACAAAATATCAAAACAACAAATATGTCGGGTATTACTTTTCACGATTTGGCTTTTGTCGTGTTTACTTAAGTTTCGTGTAAATAGGAAATCAAGTGATTTTCTCCAGATTAAAAATCACTATTCTGTTGCAATTAAACAGAAATGACTTGACCAATTGTTAACATGTGCCATGGCTATCCATGGGTCTTGATTTTCGACTTTTAATTTGTTAAGTTACCTGTTAATTTCGGCAAAACAAGCGTAAAATGCAAGTTTCAGGAGAACAGATAAAACTCATGTAGATCAGACATATTGCACAACATAACTATGCCGTCATTGTCACAAGTGTCTAGCAGATAGTGCGAGCGCTTGTTTGACCAGATTTTTTTTCTTTTGACCTATATATACTGGAAAGCGCCGTGGGTATATCACTACCGAAACCAAACCAGATGTTCCGGAAAGACAACCGTCTTCTTAAAGACGAAACCTGTTGGGTGAAGCTGGTAATTCTATTACATAATCAGTAGCCACTCAACAAACTTAACGTGTCAAAACATTGCAAAAGGAAATACATATTTTCTTCCGGGCAATCATAATGTCGGTAACACACTATAGTGCGCAGACAGATCAAAAGACAAACCCATTGTAACAAAAGAATTCAGCTCTGGTACCCGTCTTAACAAAAACATAATTAATCAAAAGTGTCCGTTATAACAATAGGACAATTAAGTAGTGGTGCCCGTTATAACAAAATAATGATTCAGTGGTGATACCCGTCATAACAAAAGCATAATTAATCAAAAGTGTTCGTTATAACAATAGGACAATTAAGTAGTGGTGCCCGTATAACAAAATGATGATCCAGTGGTGATACCCGTCATAAAAAAGGATAGTTAATCAGAAGTACCCGTTATATCAACAGGAAAATTAAGTACCGGTACCCCGGGGGATAATTCAGTAGTAGTACCCACCACAATAAGGGGATAATTCAGTAGTGGTACCCACCACAATAAGGGGATAATTGGGTAGTGGTACCCATCACACAATAAGGGGATAATTCAGTAGTGGTCCCCAGCACACAATAAGGGGATAATTCAGTAGTGGTACCCACCACACAATAAGGGGATAATTCAGTAGTGGTACCCACCACAATAAGGGGATACTTTAGTAGTGGTACCCACCACAATAAGGGGATAATTCAGTAGTTGTACCCACCACAATAAGGGGATAATTCAGTAGTGGTACCCACCACAATAAGGGGATAATTCAGTAGTAGTACCCACCACAATAAGGGGATAATTCAGTAGTGGTACCCACCACAATGAGGGGATAATTCAGTAGTGGTACCCACCACACAATAAGGGGATAATTCAGTAGTGGTACCCACCACAATAAGGGGATAATTCAGTAGTGGTACCCACCACACAATAAGGGGATACTTCAGTAGTGGTACCCACCACACAATGAGGGGATAATTCAGTAGTGGTACCCACCACAATAAGGGGATAATTCAGTAGTGGTACCCACCACACAATAAGGGGATAATTCAGTAGTGGTACCCACCACAATAAGGGAATAATTCAGTAGTGGTACCCACCACAATAAGGGGATAATTCAGTAGTGGTACCCACCACACAATAAGGGATAATTCAGTAGTGGTACCCACCACACAATAAGGGGATAATTCAGTAGTGGTACCCACCACACAATAAGGGGATAATTCAGTAGTGGTACCCACCACAATAAGGGGATAATTCAGTAGTGGTACCCACCACACAATAAGGGGATAATTCAGTAGTGGTACCCACCACACAATAAGGGGATAATTGGGTAGTGGTACCCACCACACAATAAGGGGATAATTCAGTAGTGGTACCCACCACAATAAGGGGATAATTTAGTAGTGGTACCCACCACAATAAGGGGATAATTGGGTAGTGGTACCCACCACAATGAGGGGATAATTCAGTAGTGGTACCCACCACACAATAAGGGGATACTTCAGTAGTGGTACCCACCACACAATAAGGGGATAATTCAGTAGTGGTACCCACCACAATAAGGGGATAATTCAGTAGTGGTACCCACCACAATGAGGGGATAATTCAGTAGTGGTACCCACCACAATAAGGGGATAATTCAGTAGTGGCACCCACCACAATAAGGGAATAATTGGGTAGTGGTCCCCACCACACAATGAGGGGATTATCAGTAGTGGTACCCACCACAATAAGGGGATAATTCAGTAGTGGTACCCACCACAATAAGGGGATAATTCAGTAGTGGTACCCACCACAATAAGGGGATAATTTAGTAGTGGTACCCACCACAATAAGGGGATAATTCAGTAGTGGTCCCCACCACACAATGAGGGGATAATTCAGTAGTGGTACCCACCACAATAAGGGGATAATTGGGTAGTGGTACCCACCACAATAAGGGGATAATTCAGTAGTGGTACCCACCACAATAAGGGGATAATTTAGTAGCGGTACCCACCACAATAAGGGGATAAATCAGTAGTGGTACCCACCACACAATAAGGGGATACTTCAGTAGTGGTACCCACCACAATAAGGGGATAATTCAGTAGTGGTACCCACCACACAATAAGGGGATAATTTAGTAGTGGTACCCACCACAATAAGGGGATAATTGGGTAGTGGTCCCCACCACACAATGAGGGGATAATTCAGTAGTGGTACCCACCACAATAAGGGAATAATTGTATAATAATACCCACCACAATAAGGGGATAATTCAGTAGTGGTACAATAAGAGGACATTTAGGAAGTGGTACTCACCACAGCAAATTAAGTAATGTTCCCCTTACAAGGAAAATACAAACAAAATTATAGATTCATTAAGCAACAATAATTTCTAGCTCACAAATTGAGTTGATATTTCTGCACGTTTGCTTGGTAACCGTTGTTAATTAGGCGTACCATAGATATGTATAGTTTATATAAAACCAGTTTTACACCAAACACCCAGTTCGATAACATTTTATTTCATTTAGACTAACCTATTGTTGTGTACTGTCGGTTGTGCGTTGTCACAATCACGTGTCAGGTGTCTCGCAGCCTCTCCCCGACACATGGACTTACTTTACCAATAGTGTGGGCAGCTATCAACACTTGGTTTCAATTTACCAACCATAATCCGTAGTTGTTTCCGTTTTCAAATTCAAATCTGTGAAAAGTTGTTTTTGACATTCGATATATGAATATGTATATCTCGTGACTTTAAGTGGAGAATATATAAAGAGTGTTCGACGTACGGACAGTCATACCGTGTTCGTCGGAAGAGGCAGCGACATATTTAATCAAAGGTAAGACTACATTTTCATTTTACATTTTGTAAAGAGGTAGTTCAGTAAAATTTATTCATTCAACTTCTTCTTTGTTCATTGATTCTTTTTGTTAATTATATTTTTAATTGTTTTATTTTATTTCATTCTATTTTATTCTATTTCTTTCACGCTGACTTGTATAGAGAACACCTTTTGGGTTTAGATCGTACAGCACTCCGCACGATTCTTTATTTCATTTTATAAGAATTGTTTAGGACACTGTGAGGCTGTTAGATCTATGTTCACATAATAGAATCTAGCAGCATTCATATACTGTTCCGATTGTCTCTTTCGTTTGTTTTGGTGTTACAGTAAACTTATGTAGGCGGTGATTATTCCTTATATTGTGTCAGTGTAACAGCCACAACGAGGTCACGATATAGATACTGTATCATATTATAACGTCACCTTAATCCGATTATAATCAAATTAGTAATCCAAGAGTGGAGAAGCGGAGAGGGTTGAGGGTATTTGGTATGCATAACGATAACGCCATTAAAATCTTAAATTGGCTTTGATATATAAAGAAATAAAGTTGCACCTAATTTTAATCAAGTACGATTTTGATTTTTATGTAAAAACATAATGGATGTATACGAGACAAAACACATTTTGTTTATTTAATTGTTCAAGAAAATCTGTTTTGCTTTTCGATTTGTCATAATGTGCCCCTATATGTTGTGGAATACAATGGTATTTTGTTATTACATTCCGGGTATTCTTACCATCCTAGTTTGTCCATTACTCTATGAATCCCGTCTAAAATCTTCTAAACGTTTGCAACGGTCATACCGCCAATATTTGGAGACAGTTTTATCCAGAATACTGTACATGTTTTAACGAAATTCAAATTCACATTATTTAAAGGTGCCGTCAACATGTGTGAGATTTGAACAGTCATTTTACACGTTTATGTCTCATTAAAACCGTTATTTGTTTTCTCGTATGCCATTCGATGCATACATATGGTATACTGTTTGTTAAATCAGGATTTTTACCACATTTTGATGAGTCAAAATGCTTAAAGATATAGTGGGTACGGTTGAGCAAGTCCGATAAAGGAAAAGCAGGAGCGCAGGATTCAAACGTCCGGTTCCCAGCAATCACTGGATAATGTTCACTTCATCACCACTGAATGATGCATCGAAGTGATTTGATTACACAGACCAATGAATATAGGCATATCATATCTAATTGTTTCAATTAAAAGACTGATGTGACGATGAACATACATTGTATCTTCCTGTCACTTCTGACGCTATATGGTGTAATATTGGTGTAATATTCATATTTTTGTATGCTGCTTTTCACTAGTATAACAGATGTAGTAAGCATAATTGTGAATCTTATCAATCTTTAATATTATAACTATTTCATTGTAGATATCTTACCAACCACCTAAAACAAAAATATGAACAAACTGAACAACCAAATCATCGTTCTTGTTGTGCTGACCAGCCTTCTCACAGTTGCCTTCTCCTGTCCGTTACACGAGAGGACAGAAATGCGAACTAGTTCAAGAAATTACGGCAATGAATTAGGTAAGTCTCCCTGCGTTCTACAACAAGTATTTTGTTGAAGAGAGTAGGTATTGTTACCTCAAACAATGTTTTTTAATCATTTTGTTTATCTTTTTATATTCAAATCCACCATAACGAAAATATTTTGATCCTTAAAATAGTTGTTGGTGGTATGTACGGTTTATTTTAAATTGTTTTAAACGTAACAATATGTATAAAAATGTTGTCTGTCACTTAGAATTATGATTCCATATTTTCTAATTAAGATGGAATACATAGGTTCAAGTATCAATAAAATATTGTATGTGCTAGTTGTTTTTGGATCATCTAAGAAGCGACACATACACGTCACATTATCTTAATTTTTAATTTTTTAATTTTTAAATCTAAAATATGAAACATAAAATGTATTCTACTTAAAACTCGAAGAAAATAAGCGTCTAATGATACAAAATGATGCAATACTCGTTTTTATAGAGTGACTTGAATGATATAGCTTTCTACTTAGTTCATCCATGTTATTTCTATATCTAGGCACAGTCAAATCAAATATTCTCAATAAATAATAAAATCTGTGTCTGCGAAATATGTCGGTCAGGATAGCTCCCTTGAGGACGTGCGTTTGAAACTTCGTTAGTAACGAATAAAAAGACATTGTCGCTAGCTTGTAGACGGTAGATCAATATACTACCCCTCTGAGTAAACAATGTCCTCATTTGTTCTCTTGTACAAATCTTATAAATGGCATATTAACCAAAGCTTTAGTAAATGTGGTAAAATTTTCGGAACAAATTGGCAGATCGGATTTTCTTACTCCGCAGAATCAAGATCAAGAGTAGGAAAACGAAACCTTCGTCTACCAAAGGGATTTCAATGTCCTCCAGATATAGGGGACGTCGACTGTTATCACGAACTCATGGGACTTTGGATGCGGCTTCTCATGCAGCAATAACACGGCCGACAAACTGGAACACTTACACGAGAGGCACTAGCCGTACAGCAATGTTATCATCAAGCATTCCCACATTGAAACCTGGTCAATTGACGTTGAATAACATTACCGAATGATAATAGCTATGCTGCTACCTTTATTCAACTTATCCAAGATATTGACATTAAAATTTGAAAGATGATGTATATGAAAGGCATCTAAGAACATTCATTGGAGGGAATTTCGTGACGAAACTTTATGGGGGAAATAAACGCTAATAGTTTTAAAAGAATGCTAATTAATTGTAATTATTTGGATAGCTTAACTGATTGGATTTTGTTCTTTATGAATAAAGATTTTAATTTTTTTATAACTATTCTTTTGTGATATGTCTAGGTAGTCCCAGCCACTTTATTCAGGTGTTCCCCGGATTTTATAGGGAATTGATCTTAGAAATTGATCCTAACAGCTGAAAAGACGTGTGAAGTCATCACGTCCATGATCAATGTTAGAGTATGCAGTGAAAGATTCACAAGCTGTTACATATATGCTGAAAGAAATGCTCCCTCTTTTTTAACTATTGTTATTATTATTATTGATTATTCTTATTATTTTTTTTTACTTTGAGGAACAAATGGTCAAGATTTTCCAAAAGCCAGGTTTCTTCGATTCAGCTTCTCAAACAGAATAATATCGACACGCAAACGAAAGGCATATCAACAAGCTTCATATCAACAAGCTTCATATCTCACAAGCTTCATATCAACAAGCTTCATATCTCACAAGCTTCATATCAACAAGCTTCATATCTCACAAGCTTCATATCAACAAGCTTCATATCAACAAGCTTCATAGCTCACAAGCTTCATATCTCACAAGCTTCGTATCTCACAAGCTTCATATCTCACAAGCTTTATATCAACAAGCTTCATATCAACAAGCTTCATATCTTACAAACTTCATATCTCACAAGCTTCATATCAACAAGCTTCATATCTCACAAGCTTCATATCAACAAGCTTCATATCTCACAAGCTTCATATTTTACAAACTTCATATCTCACAAGCTTCATATTTTGCAAACTTAATATCTCACAAGCTTCATATCAACAAGCTTCATATCAACAAGCTTCATATCTCACAAGCTTCATATCGCACAAGCTTCATATCAACAAGCTTCATATCAACAAGCTTCATATCTCACAAGCTTCATATCACACAAACTTCATATCAACAAGCTTCATATGTCACAAGCTTCGTATCTCACAAGCTTCATATCTCACAAGCTTTATATCAACAAGCTTCATATCTTACAAACTTCATATCTCACAAGCTTCATATCAACAAGCTTCATATCTCACAAGCTTCATATTTTACAAACTTCATATCTCACAAGCTTCATATTTTGCAAACTTAATATCTCACAAGCTTCATATCAACAAGCTTCATATCGCACAAGCTTCATATCAACAAGCTTCATATCAACAAGCTTCATATCAACAAGCTTCATATCTCACAAGCTTCATATCACACAAACTTCATATCAACAAGCTTCATATGTCACAAGCTTCATATCAACAAACTTCATATCTCACAAGCTTCATATCAACAAGCTTCATATCTCACAAGCTTCATATCTCACAAGCTTCATATCTCATAAGCTTCGTATCTCACAAGCTTCATATCAACAAGCTTCGTATCTCACAAGCTTCATATCAACAAGCTTTATATTTCACAAGCTTCATATCAACAAGCTTCATATCTCACAAGCTTCATATCTCACAAGCTTCATATCAACAAGCTTCCTATCGAAAAGCTTCATATCTCACAAGCTTCATATCTCACAAGCTTCATATCTCACAAGCTTCATATCACACAAACTTCATATCTCACAAGCTTCAGATGTCACAAGCTTCATATCAACAAACTTCATATCTCACAAGCTTCATATCAACAAGCTTCATATCTCACAAGCTTCATATCTCACAAGCTTCATATCTCACAAGCTTCGTATCTCACAAGCTTCATATCAACAAGCTTCGTATCTCACAAGCTTCATATCAACAAGCTTTATATTTCACAAGCTTCATATCAACAAGCTTCATATCTCACAAGCTTCATATCTCACAAGCTTCATATCAACAAGCTTCCTATCGAAAAGCTTCATATCTCACAAGCTTCATATCTCACAAGCTTCATATCTCACAAGCTTCATATCTCACAAGCTTCATATCAACAAGCTTCGTATCTCACAAGCTTCATATCAACAAGCTTTATATTTCACAAACGTAAATAATTTCTAAATTGAGATGATGATGTCGACCAAACACCTTTCCCATGGTCGTCTTCAACCTGCATCTCTCGTCACAGAAATCGTGATATTGGAAATAAGTCCTTGAATATTTGATAAATAACTAGATGGGTTACGATAAAATTTCTGTTTATGGATTTATGTGATGTTAAAGGATCGATTACAGACAAGGGGAGTACATGTCATATTATTACTCCACTGTCTTGATACGAAAACATCATTAGCAGACCTATTTTATTATAGAACTAAAACGGAAACATATATTATAATGGTTTCCTTAATTATCAAAACAGAACCGTTGGCAGAAAAATAAAGAAAGGATAAAAAAGGAAGTAGAATAGTGTTTTCAGGCAGAGTTTGGATATGAAATCTATCGATTTGTCATATTTGGCATTTTACATCAGAACCAAAGACACCAGCGTTTGGTTACGTTTTGAATTTGCAATTTATATATTTTTTTGCTTTAATCCGATGTTAAAATGTAGGGTTGTTGTACGTGTATGAACGGGTTACTATTGATAATATTATTTCTGATATTTTACAGAGATTTTATTAGATAGTTGATTTTAATTCCCACCATTTAAATAAATAAAAGAATCTTTCCAAAAATTGAAATCCGTCAACATGAATATAACGATTGAATTGATTACACTGAAAGCAACATTAACAATGTAACAATTAGTTGCATTGCATACTTCCAAATAAACCTATCGGTTGGATGAAAGCAAATTTGGAACACTAGCAATACAAATTCCACCATTTTCCTAATTTTTTTGTTTGAACTTCGGGCATAACTGAGTCTTGTGCTTTTGAAGGTGTGTTTGAAGTATAATTTCGTTTGCATAATCACTACAGATGTATTTCTAAAGAGAAACGGACGAGTAATAGATAATAAGTAGGCCATCGACACTAAGGAAAGGCCTAGCATTTAGCGGAAATCACAGTTTTCGATCGACAGACAACGTGTCTCCATATTACACTACAGTGATATATAATACCTATAATTGGAAAATAACACATGGTTCATGTCATGCAGATGCCAAACAACGCCTTTCACAGCATCAATTATAACAAATCTGTATCTACACCAACACACCAGAATTATACTTTAAATATAGGAATGATGGTTTATTTTATTGATAAAAATCATGCTATATGTTTTTTCAGTTTTGTTGTTAGGATATCCTTTCCAATTTCTATATTTCTGTAACGTTTACGAAACGGACGTAAAGCCAGAGAAATCGCTATACACGTCACATGTCCTTCCTCAGAATCACATAATCACAATCTTCGTGTCGTTGAAAGCTTGCTTTAGCTTGTCTGATGACACTTGATTGTCATTTCTTTAAGAGGAATGGTTATATATATCCCTGTATGTTCACATACCTGTTGCTCATTGATTACTTTATTTTTCCAATAATTATGATAATGTTACACTTCCTGGTTGTGAACATATCAATGTAGATTATATACCATATGTGATGATCATGCATTAACATTGCGAACGAACCTAAAAACGGACATCAAGAGAAAGCCGATACATTTCAAATACCAAGATAAATATTTACAATGAACTCATTAAAGAGGTTAATAATATTAAAACCATGTGTTCCGGAATAGAACGCGTCTTCTGTTCCACCGACACTCGCCATGCAATTCTAGGTCAAATCCAGGGAATGGCAGTCTACGCTCAAACTGAGAACTGGGCTGGTGAATACAGATCCACTATTTTCAAATGGCACAAGAAAATAAATGATATCCCTTTACTTGATTATCTGAATTTTAAGATACGTGGAGCTTTGATGAATTCCTATCAATACTTTATTTTGATAAGGGAAGTCCAAAGTGAGTGAAATATACATCTATGTATGTACTAGTATTCCTTTAATGACAAAAAATGCATTTCCAGTAAAGAAATGTTGTCTTCTAGAACCCTGTTTTAGTAAACGTATGCTGAAAAATATAAGTCCTGCAATAAGTGTTTTACCAATTTGTGTTTATTGGTCACATTTATTTCATGTTTGTAACTTGTTTTTCGCAGTTTGTAGACAAAGGATGATTATTAACCTCAAAATGAACCTAGATGGTGAGACTCGAAATCCCGAACCTAACCCGATACCAAGCTCATCAATATAACCTTATAGCATGTTTAATGTATAGTTATAGAAGGATGTATTTCCATTAAATCTTATAGTTGATTCGATATTAGTTTAAACGATGTTCTATTCAAATACACTCGTTTATAAGTAGGATTAGAAAACAAGCTATTAACTTAATCGATTCCTCTAATTCGATAGCCATTAACAACAGAGAATACCGACATTAAAACGAATCGAAATAAAAGGAGTTTATTCCCAATATCACGATTTCCTTGACAAATGTCTACTGCTGATAGAAAAATTACAACACATGAATTCGAGGAATGAAGGTTGGTGAGGACTATGACAGAGATTATGTTCAATACATTATCGGACTGGGAAATTATCTTATTTCATTTCTTTTGCAGTTAGATGTCTTAGGCTTTCATTGATAACTCTTGTGATTCCGTTGTCTCCATTCAGGCTTTTCGAGAACTTTAACTCCTGTGTATATATATGTTTTATATACATACCTTGATAAACTGTATTATATATCAGATACATGATGTGTGACTTGTCACATTGTCATAATGTCCTGAAATCCCAACACATATAAGCTGGTCAAACTCATAAATCCATAATCAGGGTTAAGGCGGGGACATGATAAGGGTGATGTATATCAAGCTAGTGTTTGATTAACATCTCGTCGGAAACTGTGATATATCAATTTGAAAAGTTATAACACCATATGTGTTGAATTAACAAAGCTTACACGATAATGGTTATCTTTATACGGAAGAACACCGGAAATAATATCAGAATATGTCATCCATTTAGCTAGCTGATGTGGTCAATCGGTTCACATCTGTATTACGTGTGAAGCAGACAAAAATAGATAAACGAAGTATCTGTTTCAATCGCTGTCAAATCCTGTCTAATGGTGATATGGTTATACAGAACACACAGCTTATTGTACACGTATTAATAAATATAATCAAACGTGCATTTTGTCAAAAACGAGCCGACTAATTAAGGTTTATTAATTGAATAATCAATGGTATCATCGGATGAAATAATAATAACTATATAAAAGAATAACAAGTGAAACATCAGAGATCATTTTTATAAAAAAAAAACCTACTGTATATCATATCTATTAAATCCTGTGTAACGTCTAAAAATAATAAACGTTTGCTTATGAGTGCATTCGCCTGTGAAAGGGTGCCCGACAGGAATCCAACCATCGGTAGTATAATCCCTGGCTCTGAGCCAAAGAAACATGTTCCATTGGCTAAGCGATAAAGACCATATATTTACACACACGGTCTTACTTTAATAAATTGATTTATTCATAAATAATAAACCTATCTAATTCACATTTGATGAAAAATTACACTGAACGAACATATGTTTCAAATGATTACCGCTAACGAGACATATCATGGTACTGATACTTATCAATGTGCATTTCACTACACGGTATACTATGAATAAAGTATATAGCATGATTCCTATACTTCTGATCATTCTGTTTAAATATCATTTATCAATGGCACGAAGAGAAAAATACTTACAAATGAAAGTATTAAAATTATATAAACATAATTTTACAAAATATTACAACAACCGTATCCTTAATGCCAAGCAGTCATTGTCCTGACAGGGAGGTCAGAATACACTTCTCTTCAGCAGAAACGTATGTCTGTATACCACAGGTTATGATAAACGTGTCAGAAATAGCTGCATTTCTTCTCTGCATTCATGGGAGATTTCACTGGGCACTTGAAGGCATCCACAAATTCTGGTAACTGTGATAGAATACTGTTAGTCCTGTAAATAAAAAGGTGAAATGCCAATCAATACCGTCATTATCCGATAAATCAAAACAAGAATTTTCAAATTCTATACAGGTGCTTTAATGGTAAATTGCAAACAGATAAACAGGAAAATGAATTGCTATGGCATCAGTTAAAAATATGGATTCATTGCGTTAGTTCTCAAAACTATTATTGTTTCTCAGCATGCATAAATGTAAGTTTCCGCAAAGGTGTTTTCTATAAATCATGCTGAAGGCTGATTTTGCTATATGAGGATATAGTGATTTTGACTTTCCCCGATGAGGACTTCTTGAGTAGGAAACTGATCTTTAACTATTTAGAGCAACAATAATGCCGTGTTGGATTTTCTTCAATAGCAGTTTTTTTAATCGTGGTAGCTTGCTCTACATTGAATTGATTTGACCTTTGACCCATGAATCTGATATTCGCTGGAGTATATTAAGTTTGAATTCTACCGACATGTTTTATCTGACGGAAAGCCGCCCTTGGTATAATCACCTCGTTTCATTGCGAGGGCATGATTACATACTTCTATGTACACTTTCGTATTATTTTTTTTTTTTTCATTGCTTTTTATATAAAGATTTTTTACCTGATATTTTCTGTGATTCGTCCCCGAATAGCAAGGTTATAAGCAGTGTTGTCGTTCCTAGTGTAACACATGGTCTGGAAATACAATTCGATATACATGTAAGGTCAGGTGAAAAATGACAATGTTTAAAGATGATAACTGTATGCAACTTTTGACAGGAGAACTTTAGGTTTTGGATTTGAGCTTGTTCTAAATAACAAAACAAACAACCCACATGTAAACATGTTCTTATATAATTTTGTTTCTATGCTTACCGAGTTGCTGTAATGTATCGTACTATTTTAATGCGGTAATTGGACGGTCACTGGATAGATGACCGGGGTCAAACAAGTCTGAATAAAGGCTTTGACAACCAGCGACTAGTTAGGTGTTGACAACATCACACACGTATTATTTTTCTCGGTTATAAAGCACTAACAACATATGGGTTAATTAGTGAATTTCACCGTGTATATATAACTTTTATGGATTGATACATATTAAATATATATTAATTTTATTTACTTTTCTATATGCAATTAGCTGTTTATATCGATTATATCCCCACATTTGCACCAACCTGCCCTAACCGTGTTTTGGTCGTATATGTTTGTCTAGGAACTTCATTTCAGAATGATTCTATTGATCAGATTTTAGATACAAAAGGATTTTGGCAACAGGCAAAGCCTAAAAAGCACTATGCTTAGTCATAAACAGCATACATCCATATTACAAAATTTTGATCAATTAAACAAGAAATACGTTGCCTCATCAGTTTTATATTATTAATACTAGCAAACAAAAAATAATAAAAAGGGGAAATACTGATACTATAATATATATATTTCAGCTGGTTGCCCGCAACTAGGTAGACTGCCAGATCAAATATTCATTCACCGTTCTGTGAAGTCGACGTGTTAGGCATGATCAATGAAAACAAGCTGACCCATGTTTCTTGTAAGTATAAAGGCAATGCTTCAGTTTAATGCAAATTATTAGAAACATCTAACGTCAGTGATGAACACATGTAATCGGTTGTTTCCGCCATGCCAATTAGACCAGAGGTGGGTTTGGCTTGTTACAGAACTCGCTATCAGTTGCTTAGCGACGCGCATCCATACGCAGACGATGATGTCACAGTTTTTTTAAACTAGACAACTCAGCGACCTACAGTCCCTTCGGATATGAACAGATGCCAAGAATGCACAGAAATGAATTTGTGTTGCAACTAATTCTACACACTGACTGTTTGACAGCTAGCGGCTGCTTAAACAGTGAATGCCCCAAGTAATAAGTGACAAGAAGAGCAGCAGATCAGGCCCAGGCAAACTTTGATGCTTTGATGTAGGTCAAAGGTCAAAATGTTGCTCATAGTACCTGTACTTTTGATACATTACTCATTGCAACATCTCTGAACCCATGACCCTTGTATAAAGTTCCAGTGACAAGTATTGTAGGAGATAGGTAGGATTAATTGATTTACCACGTATATTTCGCCCTTCCTCTTTGATATATATTAATTAAATACATTGCATGCATCATTGTCGACCTTTATTCTGGTCATATTTTCAAATTACATGAGTGAGCGTTTCATGTATAGCGCTTATTTTGACTTTCGCTAGCATGTATTGACAGTACTTAGTATGATAACTATTTCAAACTGCTTTTCTTCGCGTTTCAATAGATAAAATGCGCAAAGTATGAGAAGCCAACTTATATGTATTGAGGTAGGATCCTACTTCATTCATCCAAGGGTGTGTATTATATAGTGTCGTATAAACATATGGCATTCACCACCATTCAATAGCTTTGAACGACATTTACCTGTGCAAACGCAACGAAGAACATTTGTTCGTTGGTCATATCAAAGCCAGGAGCTTTCTTCTCTTCTCCATTCTTTTTCATCCAGTTGAGATAAGCCTGAAATACAAGTGGGTATCAATAATTATACTATACAGTGTAAAATAAGACGTGACTTTAATTGGTTCGTTCCATACCATATTTATCTTAAGAAAAAGGAAAATGGTAGGAAAACGTTTGTTTGTTTTGTTTGTTTTTGTTTAACGTCCTATTAACAGCCAGGGTCATTTAAGGACGTGCCAGGTTCTAGAGGTGGAGGAAAGCCGGAGTACCCGGAGAAAAACCACCGGCCTACGGTCAGTACCTGGCAACTGCCCCACGTAGGTTTCGAACTCGCAACCCAGAGGTGGAGGGCTAGTGTTAAAGTGTCGGGACACCTTAACCACTCGGTCACCGCGGCCCCCTAGGAAAACGCTACGCTATGTGAAGTATAACATGTCTAAAAACTAAGTGGATATTCTACTTCATCGAAAGGAGATAACGACAAGACAAGTATCCAATAGGAAATAAGGAGACATACAATTTAACAGGAAAACCAATAATAATATCGTTATTATTATTTGATAGTCAAGAAAATGAATTATCAAAGAATAGGTGATATCCTGATGGCATTAGACATTCCCTGCCAGTCACGCAATGTCACCTTTAAATTATACATCACAGCAAAGGCAAGATAGCTACTCTCATTGCTATCTTTTGATAAACCTTAACATTGAACTAGAATAGAAATTTCCTTATCCTTAATAGCAATAATTGTCTCTCTTCTATTGCCCCATCCCAACTTACCTTATGAACAAACCTTATTCCCCTGGTTTTAAACGTTCAAGCTTATAAGAAAATATTGTCTCTATGGTTTTTTTACCTGATAGGCCAAAAATATCCAATTTTTTTAAATTCTCCCAATTAACCTGATAGGCCAACATTATCCTATTGTTTTAAATTGTCACAACGTACCTGATAGGTCTACCAATCCCATTGTTTTAGATTCTACCAATTTACCTGATAAGCCAACCTTATCCCATTGTTTTAAATTCTCCCAAATGACCTGATAGGCCTATCTTATCCCATTGTTTTAAATTATCCCAACTTACGTGATAGGCCAACTGCATCCCATTGTTTTAAATTCTCCCAACTTACCTGATAGGCCAACCTTACCCCATTATTTTAAATTCTCCCAACTTACCTGATAAGCCAACTGCATCCCATTGTTTTAAATTCTCCCAACTTACGTGATAGGCCAACTGCATCCCATTGTTTTAAATTCTCCCAACTTACCTGATAGGCCAACCGTATCCCATTGTTTTAAATTCTCCCAACTTACGTGATAGGCCAACTGCATCCAATTCTTTTAAATTTTCTCAACTTACCTGATAAGCCAACCTTATCCCATTGTTTTAAATTCTCCCAACTTACCTGATAGGCCTATCTTATCCCATTGTTTTAAATTATCTCAACTTACCTGATAGGTCAACCTTATCCCATTCTTTTAAATTCTCTCAACTTACCTGATAAGCCAACCTTATACCATTGTTTTAAATCATCCCAACTTACCTGATGGGCCAACCTTATCCCATTGTTTTAAATTCTCCCAACTTACCTGATAAGCCAACCTTATCCCATTGTTTTGAATTGTCACAACTTACCTGATAAGCCACTTTGACTCCACTAGCCTCAGCTATACCCTCATTGCCATAGTATTTTCCGTTCACGGGTACCTATAGAAAATTCAAACAATAACACAAATTTGAAAAAATCATATTTACTTCTGATAAAAGGCTGCTTAAATATAAAATAATAATAAAAATAGTCCCCCAAAAACCCATACAACAAAAGTTGGTTTGTTAAGCTGCCTAACCCGGAACTAATTATGATTTATTTTTTCGGAATTGATAAAAATAATGCCGTTGGAAAATAAGAGACCTTCTGGTCTAACTTACGCTGACAGGTTTAGGGTCCCCTGGAACGGTGTATGGGCCCATGGTCTTGGTGGAATAGTAGTCACTCACACACGTCTTGGCCTCGTCCCACTTGGTCTTGGTGAAGTTGCTCCACCAATAGTCGACTGTCCCATCTTTTTGGTAATAAGCTCCTGCAAAATTCATAATATGAATATTGAAAATAAATGCATAATGATTCATAATTATTTTCAGTATTTACCATTAAAAAGATATATTTTCTGAAAAAATACAGGTTTATCTAGATCCAGAAATCAGCAACTAATTGTAAATAAACACGCTTTCTAAGAAAATATTATTTCATTGCTATTATTATTATTTAACGTCACGAGGAAACTTTTAAAACTGTCTCGGTAACAAAATCCACATTTCCATTAAGACATGCCTCACTATCAAGAACCGAAAGTTCTCTACTTCTATCACATTATTTCAAGTAAATAACTGAGATGATTATAGACTTTATGGCAAATGATTTGTCATTTGCTTTCATTAAAACTTCTTCAAATTTCTCTGAAAACGTGACTTAAATTTCTTAAGATTGATTTACAGTGCGGGGAATATCTTCGACTTTCGACATCGGTTCATCGATAGCACATAACAGACACAAGTTTGGATAACACATATCAGGCACACGGTTTGATACCACACAACAGATACACGGTTTGATACCACACAACAGATACACGGTTTGATACCACACAACAGATACACGGTTTGATACCACACAACAGATACACGTTTTGATATCACACAACAGATACACGGTTTGATACCACACAACGGATACACGGTTTGATACCACACAACAGATACACGGTTTGATACCACACAACAGATACACGGTTTGATACCACACAACAGATACACGGTTTGATACCACACAACAGATACACGGTTTGATACCACACAACAGATACACGGTTTGATATCACACAACAGATACACGGTTTGATACCACACAACAGATACACGGTTTGATACCACATAACAGGCACACGGTTTGCTACCACACAACAGATACACGGTTTGATACCACACAACAGATACACGGTTTGATACCACATAACAGATACACGGTTTGATACCACATAACAGATACACGGTTTGATACCACATAACAGATACACGGTTTGATACCACACAACAGATACACGGTTTGATACCACACAACAGATACACGGTTTGATACCACATAACAGATACACGGTTTGATACCACACAACAGATACACGTTTTGATATCACACAACAGATACACGGTTTGATACCACACAACGGATACACGGTTTGATACCACACAACAGATACACGGTTTGATACCACACAACAGATACACGGTTTGATACCACACAACAGATACACGGTTTGATACCACACAACAGATACACGGTTTGATACCACACAACAGATACACGGTTTGATACCACAAAACCGGTACATGGGTTTATAACACATAACAGGCACATGGGTGGATAACACAACAGACACACGGGTGGATAACATTTAACAGGCACATTGGTGGATAACACATAACAGGCACATTGGTTGATAACACATAACATACACACGGGTGTATAACACATAACAGGCACATGGGTTGATAACACACAACATACACACGGGTGGATAACACATAACAGGCACATGGGTGGATAACACATAACAGGCACATGGGTTGATAACACATAACAGGCACATGGGTGGATAACACATAACAGGCACATGGGTTGATAACACAACAGACACATGGGTTGATAACACATAACAGACACATGGGTAGATAACACATAACAGGCACATGGGTTGATAACACACAACATACACACGGGTGGATAACACATAACAGGCACAAGTTTGGATAACACATATCAGGCACACGGTTTGATACCACACAACAGATACACGGTTTGATACCACACAACAGATACACGGTTTGATACCACACAACAGATACACGGTTTGATACCACACAACAGATACACGGTTTGATATCACACAACAGATATACGGTTTGATACCACACAACAGATACACGGTTTGATACCACATAACAGATACACGGTTTGATACCACACAACAGATACACGGTTTGATACCACACAACAGATACACGGTTTGATATCACACAACAGATACACGGTTTGATACCACACAACAGATACACGGTTTGATACCACATAACAGATATACGGTTTGATACCACACAACAGATACACGGTTTGATACCACACAACAGATACACGGTTTGATACCACACAACAGATACACGGTTTGATACCACATAACAGATACACGGTTTGATACCACATAACAGATACACGGTTTGATACCACACAACAGATACACGGTTTGATACCACACAACAGATACACGGTTTGATACCACACAACAGATACACGGTTTGATACCACACAACAGATACACGGTTTGATACCACACAACAGATACACGGTTTGATATCACACAACAGATACACGGTTTGATACCACACAACAGATACACGGTTTGATACCACAAACCGGTACATGGGTTTATAACACATAACAGGCACATGGGTGGATAACACAACAGACACACGGGTGGATAACATTTAACAGGCACATTGGTGGATAACACATAACAGGCACATGGGTTGATAACACAACAGACACATGGGTTGATAACACATAACAGACACATGGGTTGATAACACATAACAGACACATGGGTTGATAACACATAACAGACACATGGGTGGATAACACATAACAGGCACATGGGTTGATAACACACAACAAATATAAAGGTAGATAACATATAACAGGCACATGGGTAGATAACATATAACAGGCACATGGGTTGATAACACACAACATACACACGGGTGGATAACACATAACAGGCACATGGGTGGATAACACATAACAGACACATGGGTGGATAACACATAACAGACACACGGGTGTATAACACATAACAGGCACATGGGTTGATAACACATAACATACACATTGGTGGATAACACATAACAGACACATGGGTGGATAACACATAACAGACACATGGGTGGATAACACATAACAGACACATTGGTGGATAAGAGATAACAGGCACACGGATGGACAGCACACAGCAGACACATGGGTGGATACCACACTGTGATATGTTTTTAGTAATAAATACGGCGTCTGTCAAATCCCTGAAATGTCTTGTTGTCATATTCTATATTCATTAGATTTTATTATTCAAGGGCTTGTTCGCATTGTAACGATTTCCGCGATCGATGTCAACTACTAACGGAGAAATTAGCAGGATGGTGTTTAGGGGATACAGGTTGATTAAGACTATGGGAAAGCATTGGACATATTTCCTTGTGTGATAGTGAAGTCTGACGTGTTTGATGCTTGTTGCTATACCTAGTGGTTCCGTTGACGCCAGGTTAACTTTTATTTGGATTGTGACCTAGATTTGATGTCGATTTGTATGCCGGGTGTCGTCGATGTTACAGGAGACGCTTACTCTTCCGATGCATCTGGTCTTATTGTCCTTGTAATGTTTAGGACTCAATGAACATCTATGTTTTTGTTTATTTTTTGCCCTCGTTTAATCGATTTAGATTTTCTATTTCGGATTCGATGATATATCTTCTTTATATCCCTAAATAACAAAGCTAAGCTTTGCAGTTAATTCATTACAAAAACTACCTATTTTGTAAAAAACATATATTGCTATCTAAACTAATATACGGTGGTTTGTTTGTTGTTGTTTTTTCAAACATAGAAAAGGTATCTGAAAAGATTCATATTTCATATAAAACCATTTTTTTTTCTTAAATATTTGTCTATCGAAAAGCAAAAACATATATATGATATTAAGATCACCCTTATGATCGGTATGTACCAAATTGATTAAAACATCAAACTACCCATTAATCGGCGGCATGTGAAAATGTGCTAATACATTAAGATCATTTATAGAATGCGATTCCATAATTAACGTTAGTCAGGAAAAATCACGGATTGTCAATATATATTAACGAGTGATACCTAACCATAGTCACTATATTTGAGAATGAAACGTTAAAAGATACAACTCGTGTTATACGTTGACGGCATGTTATACCGGTGTTGTGGCGGAGTTTTGCGACCCCTACAGACTTTTGTGGTAATTCATTACGATTGTCATTTTGAGATGATTAATTGGATTGTGTTATGCTATGCAATTTTTGTAGTGTTGAATTAAAAATATGGTTAAAGTTTATATTAGATATCACCATATGCCATATATGGTGACCATTTTCAATCTAAACATTCTTTTAGTTGTTTGAGGCAAGACAGAAGATGCCTAAAAACCATTACACAAAGGGACATTTTCTCTATTGTCTGAGAGGGTTGATACTATTTTGTCAAAAAACATAAATATATGTAACTGTAATTTGTAGTAATCACCCCATTCGTCAATGCCGTGTACGAGGTAATGCCCAACGATGCTGCCCATTGTTCCAAAATTCATGTAGTGCTGGAGCGTATGGTCGTAAAAGGGAAACTGGAGAAGACCGGCCGGTACTATGAGTTCATTCCAGCCATTGTAGTAGGAAATTAACGTGTCGTATGTCCTGAAGAACCATTCATCTTTGTCACGACTCTTCATTAGTCTCTTGTTCCATTGGATCCTAATAAATTGGTTCATACTAAGAACGTTGGCAAAGTAGTCATCCTTATCCACCTTCAGCTACAACAAAAATTTTAATTAAATTTAATGTTGCGAACGGAATATACGTTCAGGTGATACTTTCGCTACAGGGACTGATATACAGTTAACATATTAAGTACAATTAATGTTGACAGTTGCTGAAAAAGACAAATTAATGTGGAAAGATGAGTAGGTATTGTACAAAAGACACACTTGTTATAACATACTTTAAAAGACTTTGAGTTAGATATAGTAGAGCAGAGTATAACCTAATATTAGGAACGAAATGTTAAAAACATTGTTTTCTGATACAGGTACTGTTAAAATATACAAATATTATGACAGTTTTAAATGACTAATGTTAAATGTTCTACATATTATGTTCGATAAAACAATATATGATCACCTACCGATGAGTACATAGAATCCATCTCGCTGTCATTCATCAAAAAATCAGGGTAACCCAGCTTGTACATGGAGGCGTCCAACTACAAGTACAAACTTAAATGTAATAAAACCTCCAATAAAATAGTGTATTATCACAATGCAATATATAATTCATATCGTAATGATAACTTTTTTTATAGTTTCAATAAATTGAAGTATACGGTAGTCCAAGGTATCGAGAAATTTAACACTCACAGGTGTGAGATATAGCTTGAAGGTTCCACACTTACTTTCTCTTTTGCCTTGGCTCTTGTTGCTTGATCAAAAATGTTGTCGACGGTTGTGCTTGCAAGAGCTTCTTTTACAAATTTGACGATCTCTACAGCCTATTGAAACGAAAACGAAATTTTAGATGTGACATGGGAATGTGTACAATTAAATAGACAAAGCTCCCACAACTCACAGTCATCTCCATCAATGTATGAATACAAAGTGTATGCTTTGAGATTTGCTTCCCTTTTCTATTCTAAATTTCTTTTTATCACTTCTATTTTGGTTTCTGTTTTACATCTGCTGAATTTCAATTAAAAAGCGATTAACTGAATCACACCAAAATTGAACAGTTCTTTTTCACAAACTTTGAATTTACCTTATTTTTATTTTTGTCGGAGAAGTGATCGCGAACAAAGAGGGCGCTGAGAGCGTCACCAAGATATATCTCCATGGTGTTGAAGCAGAACTTCACTGTTCCCAGGAAGTTTGGTACACCGTAGAGATCAACGTAGAAATCTCTGTTAGCATGGATGTAGTCCCAGGAGAGCTCCTGGCGATATTTATGGATGATTCTCCACACCAGGTAGTTACTTAGAATTCTAAATATTAACAAATGTATATGATTATATAAAGGGATATGAAAAGGTTGTAACTCAGGGGTATAGACGATATACTACATACAAATATATACAGGAATATACAGAGATTGTAACTCATAGTTATAGACGATATACTACATACAAATATATACAGGAATATACAGAGATTGTAACTCAGAGTTATAGACGATATACTACATACAAATATATACAGGAATATACAGAGATTGTAACTCAGAGTTATAGACGGTATACTACATACAAATATATACAGGAATATACAGAGATTGTAACTCAGGGTTATAGATGGTATACTACATACAAATATATACAGGAATATACAGAGATTGTAACTCAGAGTTATAGACGATATACCACATACAAATATATACAGGAATATACAGAGATTGTAACTCAGAGTTATAGACGATATACTACATACAAATATATACAGGAATATACAGAGATTGTAACTCAGGGTTACAGATGATATACTTCACATAATTATATACAGATATTGTAACTCAGGGATATAGATGATATACTACATACAAATAAATAGATAAATAAAAAAAAAAAAAAGGGTTGTTACTCATGGTTATACCTAATATACAACACAATTATGCGTGTTACTCATGATTGTAGGTAGTTATATCAATATGTTACACCGATACTCGGGATCCTCAGTATTATAGCGGTTTATTTTATGACAGAGTGGCCATTTGCCATCTAATATTGCATTTAAAAAACATAATATACCAGTGCAATCAAAATTCAGATGAGTCTTGTCACTATGAAAACAGTAGTTTCCTACAAATGACTTCATGTTATGGTTACGGTAATGTAAATATGTCTTCTTTGAACACCACCATACCAAGAATAATCATTCAAAATGTATCAAGAATGATTCACGCGAGTAATATAATAAATAATACCTAACACTCATGTTGACACAGAGTTTATAAAACTCAAAATCAATAGTTCTACTGTATACAGAAAATTACAAGATAAGTACTCTGATGACCTGGTATTCTTTCCTCCTACATGTAGATCTCCTGCTAGGCTTGATGCTTGCGCAGTTCAGAGATGGTAAGTAATATAATCAACCCTTGAGTCGTGCGTTGATTGACATGTATCAGATACAAAAAGAAATTCGACCAGGTGCCAGGTTCACCTTGCTCCCCTACTGGGGTAGGTATCGAACAGAGGAAAAGTTACACATTGCTTCAGTACTTGGTTAGGTATCGAACAGAAGAAAAGTTACACCTTGCTTCAGTACTTGGTTAGGTATCGAACAGAGGAAAAGTTACATCTTGATTCACTACTGGGGTAGGTATCGAACAGAGGAAAAGTTACAGCTTGCTTCACTACTGGGGTAGGTATCGAACAGAGGAAAAGTTACACATTGATTCATTACTCGGTTAGGCATAGGTATTAGGCTGACTTGTGTGGTCCTAGTTTTCCTACAATGTTAGACAATCAACAGAGATCAATGGACTGCTGACCTAGAGCGGTTTGGTCTAGGTTTCCAACAAGGTGATACAGTCAACAAAAACTAAATGAAAGCTGGTCGGCTGCTTTGTGGTCCTAGGTTTTCTCCAAGGTTAGACAATCAGCAAAGATTAAATGGAAAACTGACCTGGAGCTGTTTGATCCCAAGGTTCCTACAAGGTTTGACATCGCGATAAGGTAATCCTTCTCGTATAGTACCACCTTGTCCGATTCTCTCATGCCCGCCTCCGCAAACATGGAAGTTATGATATTGGAGAAATCAATCTACAAAATCAATCCGATTTTATTATTGTCATAATCGGATAAATAGAATGTGTTTTACGATGCCAGAGACAAAAGTGTTTCCCCTTGAATTACTTTAAGTATGTCATTGGAGAGGTTGAAATAATATGCAACACAATACGTGTTATAGACTGTAATGTGAAAAAAAATGCATAACGATTGAACCTTACATTTAGTCAATAGAAGAGAAATAGGTTTGCGAGGAAACGTTAATTTTGCAAAACTCTTATTTTTCTCTGGCGATATAATTTCTAATCATGCTTAAGTATTGGCTTTCTATACGTCTTGTTAGTCCCTACATTCAACACCTTATAGCAGGCCCGGCCCGTTACTCGACCAACACCTTATAGCAGGCCCGGCCCGTTACTCGACCAACACCTTATGACAGGCCCGGCCCTTTAATCGACAAACACCTTATGACAGGCCCGGCCCGTTACTAGACCAACACCTTATGGCAGGCCTAGCCCGTTACTCGAACAACCCTTTACCAAAATACATTCAGGATTGACATCATATCGTCGTAGTATTACTATAAAAGTGGAATTAAATGGTTTATTAAAGTGTTTAAGTGAATTCGATCATTTATCCTCTTTAGAAAAGGCGAATTGGGTTAAATGCCCATGGTTGTGAACTATGCTTGAGCATATTCCGTGAAGCAAACGACTATTGCAATGAAATCTTGAGAACGATGAAATTTCCGGCTGATAACATCAATGTCAAGTTTGGTGATAAGATCTTCCAATTGATTATTGGCAGTCTCATAGCAACAAACTCTATTGACCGACTGGTTTTTGTTTTCGTGCGAAGATGAATTCATTGAGAAAAAAACGACTCGCATGTTACTAGAAAGCTAAATAAAACGCGGTATAATTTACATTTAGAAATGTGACATTGAGGATTTTAGACGCTGTGATGTTTTACAATTTGAAAAAAAAATCAAAAATTGTTTTTCAATCCAATATTTTTAACTGTTTATTTGGGAAAGTTAGTTTATAGAAGTAAAGGTACAAGTGGGAAATCAATTAACCGACGTAAGAAATTAGAGAAGAGATAAGTACATCAACGCCATGTTTTCCTGACGGCACAAAGTTGCACAGCCACATGTAATGGACTTATCGGTTCGATCAAATGTCAGAAATACGATCAATCTGCTGGATCGGAAGAATAAGTGAGTTATTTTATTGCCTATACGGTAGTAAATGCATCATAATGGTAAGAAATGCTAGTGCCGATGTGGCGTTATCGTCCCCAGGTACGGATATTAGTGACAAGGTCATCTCTCCTAATAACATGGAATCCAGTTATCACGCCATACCACGCCATACCACCGTCCTCGCTGACCTTTTTTAGATCAATGAATTTAGCCATCAAAATGTACTACCGGATATTATTGATGTTATTTGGGACAAACATCATTTTAGAAACATGAAATTTTTTTTGAATAATGGTGAAATGATTTTATGACATTTTCATTGCACACTTATCTTTGACAGACATTTTCTTCGTCCTGACGTGGTGATGCCGATGGAGTGAAATTTGACATGGACATGGTTTGTTTTGTTCTTATATCAACATGAACACCCTTTTTATTTGTGAGTATTATATTTATCTTAAGTGTCATTCGTTGCATATATAGAGGATCTTACATGAGTGGACATGTCATATGGAATTTATTAAATGAGCTCAATAATTTGGTATACCACGAGCGTTTAAGCGAGTGGCATATCAACTTTTTGAATGGGTTTAATCAATTTCATATGACATAGCCACGAGTGTCAGATTCTAGTTATCACATAACTATTATTTCTGTGAATACAAGCAAAAAAAATTCATTTTCCGTTTTTATATAAGACAGGCGAAATCCTGCTCGGATGGGACGTTTCCGTCTACCCAGACAATCATGCAACGTCACATATTTATTATGACGTAATATGCTTATTATGACGTCAAATTAATGTTATTACACATATGTCTTACGATATTTATGACATGGCAGTATGGCATGGCAGAACAGGTCATTTATGTGATAAAAGAATATGATATATAACAAGTTAAGGGGGAATACCATACTTCAGCATAAAATTCAATTTAAGAATCATTCATTATTCTGAGCCAAGCAAGATAAAATGGTCATCAAGTATAATAAAAATAAGATATGCTATGTGTATGTCAGAGTATTGTACACAAGACATAGATAATAGCATTTTGCAGTACAAATTGAAAGTGTGTATAAAAGATATCATAAAAAGAATGAATTGAACCGAATCATCCAGCATTTCCTTCATTCTATGACTCGTCAGTGATGTTAAAGGCTGAAAGTGCTAAAGTGATCACAGAAGGCGACAAAACAACTTTACATCTACAGTTTATAGAATTCTAGTATATAGCTAAAACCTGCCGTATTGGCTCCATTGTATGACCTAAATAAACCTGCATGGTCAATGATAACTTACAGTGTTTCCTGTGATAGTATCAAAATCACGCAAAGTCTCGCGCTCCTCTTCGGCATGTGGATTGAAGGAGGGTCGGCTATTGAGAGTTATCTGGAAAAAAAACGTTTTCCAGATAATATATATCTGCCTTAATTTCATCCAACTGACACCCAACCTTTACTGTTAAATATAATTGCAATAGTTTAATCATTGGCCGTTGAGACAATCGCAACATCTCGTCCAACTCCGTCAATGATCGTCTGATTTGGAGCCTTGACGGAATTGACGAGACAATAGATTGCCGTTGAAATCGGTTTGGATGTTTTGACTAGGTACATTTGTATATCGTTATTATTGGTGTCATTGTCAATCAGCACGTGTTTTCGTAATGTATGACACTAAATTTTAGAGAACAATAACCGTGTATATTATGTTTTGGCATCTTTAGCACCACAGAGAAACACGCAAAACGAGAACACATTACCGCCATTCATGATTTTTGTATATGTTTTTTCTGTTGAGCAATTTCGGAACACATTATAAAAATGATGTAGAAATATCTTACTTCTGTCAGTGTAACTACATTGTACCGCTAGTTTCAAATATGTGCTTGATACATGCATGATCGACAGTAGTGTAATATTATATATAGTCATTTTGAACTTGAGGTACTAGTAGTTGATACTAACATTTATGTTTTCTTTTGTACAATTTCTGATTGTTGGATATTCAATCCCCAATACTGGCCGTTGTCATTGTATTACTTCTATAACCAGTGGTATCGTTAGGAATACATACATACACATTTGTGTTTTCTTTCAAAGTATCAAATATCCAAAATGTACATAACTTCATTTCTATAATCAAAAACTATAGGTTATCAACCAAAACAATGGCATACTGTTCACACGCAAAGTTAAGCTCATTATCAGATTTTAACAAATTAACAATTAAGAAATGGCGAGAATTGATATCTTCTACAGTAACAATGTGTAGAAAGTGTCATTAGTTCAATCAATATTAATAATTTAATGCATTGCTTTTAAATTGGAATAGCTAGTGAAGGTAAAAGAAGCATTTCATAAAAGGTCCAATTCAATTTAATTGGAAGGTCAATATAATCCATGAATCAATGAAGAAGACGTGCCCCGAAATAAAACATGGTTGATTTTATCTCCTCTAAACCGAACATACTTCACTGGAATCCCCGTTTTCTGAAGACATCGGCGAGATACCGAGATTGTAGGAATGGCCTGAATATCGACTAGAGCGTGGGCAGTAACATGGAAAGTCTCACTACAACATCCGTGTATAAGTGGTGATATATGATCATGATTAACTCATACACTTGTCATTCATAATAAAAAAAAAACATTTTATCACAAGTAAATAGCCAAACAATGTCTTTACAAATATGACAAATAAAGATCAGTTTCACTGAACACGTGCATTGTCTTGGTGATTTTCTTCCTGGTATCATATGTCAGGGTAATTTATTTCTGACAATATATCATGCGTATATGCACGAGATTATCATCTTACAAGACCTAAGTCACTCGCGAAAATTATGTGCGATGTATATAAATCGATTGGCCTTCGACACGACCGAATCCGGAACCGACGGTCTGAGAGTTAGAAGGATATATCCGTTTCCGGAATCTTGAATCGATGACACACTTTTTTATGTGCCTGTGGTTAACGGACTCTTGACACAAATAAGAATGTTATATTGGGATACGAGCATACAAATCAGTTAAGCGTGTGCGCTATAACGGGTAAAATAAGTCCATAACCACTTAATAATCGTAACCTTAACCCTGGAGTGTATAGCCTCTATATAGTAGTTTTATGTTGGATGTTGAGAAATTGTCGATTTTTGCTGCTTTACTAGCTCTCTTATTTCTCCACCAACACTTCGAAATGAGCTGTGCTACTGAAAGTATGTCAGAGTATAAAACCTACCAATAACCAGTTTTTTACATATATATATACATAATGTATATATATATGGGTTTTACCACAGTAAACTAATTCAAACACCATACAAGTCAACATGGAGCGGAGGGATCACAACAGCAGTACTTGTACATATATGTTCGAAGGTATTTCTCTGTGGCCGGAGTCATTAATGCTATGGAATAAAACAGTCTATATTCTCACACAGTTTTGACAATCGAATACCAAAATAAGAAATTTACTTAGCATCTGTTTTGGATATTCATTTTGTATGCACAATGACCGAAGGTTTTCCCACTGTATTCCAATTGCAATGCAAATTCAAGATGTTTTATCATGATGACCTAAAGTTCTAAAATATTGTATAAAAGACACACAATAAATTAGCACCTTTCAATACAAATTGATATACAGTAGAGTCCAAAGTATGGTACTCGTTCATGTAGAAATATAAGTGACTAAACCTCAAAGTAATGATGCAATATATTCAATAAACAATTCATTCGAATGTGTGACAGGATAATTCAATAATTCATGATGAATAAATAGTATTCCTGACTATTGAAAGTTTGTTGGATCAGTGTGTGTTATGTGGCCAGAAATGATTTTGGATGAAGTTTTAAAACTACATTTGGCCGTACTCCATATATATTTGGCATCAAATTATTAGAATTATTCTATTAAACAGGTCACTATGTTTATAATAAATAGATAAATAAATAAATGAATGGATAAATAAATAAATGAAAATAAATAAATATATAGGTCATATCGCGAATTTTATTTTTATAAACCATAAAC
This sequence comes from Pecten maximus, assembly GCF_902652985.1. Taxonomy (NCBI): domain Eukaryota; kingdom Metazoa; phylum Mollusca; class Bivalvia; order Pectinida; family Pectinidae; genus Pecten; species Pecten maximus. The sequence continues at coordinate 35,422,094 of NC_047024.1, read as the reverse complement.
TTGCAGAATCCTGCATTCTGAGCAGTCAATAGAATATTTAGTAGGAAAACTCAGGAAATACTTTACAAAAATTCCTATAAAACACTGGACACAGTTCCTATGGAAAACACTTTACACAGTTCCTATACCAATGAGCAGTTTAAGTTAAGAATTATCAAATATTGGTTCAACTCAGACAATTGTATTGTTCAAGCTTGTTACTAAGAAACGTTAGATAATGGGGATGGGATATGTGAATATGTGGGAAATGAATTATTTCGAATGGGCTTAGGACATATGTGGTATTATGATAGTACGATAGAGATTTTCAACGTAATTAAATTTAAGATACATAACATACACGTATTTCAACAAGAGTGTAAAGAAAAGATTAAATCTACTTTGAAGTATGCCTTATATCAGTATATAAGTGATAAGTTTGGTTTGCAAAACATATTCAACTACGCCAATAGGTTCAAAATATTTAAAGGAAATAAGTAAAATTAGAATGTCCACACATTAGTTAAAAGTAGAGGTTGGGCGTTATAATGATATATCATGTAACCTTAAAAAGTGCGTTTTTGTAATAATGGAGATATAGAAGATGAGTTCCATTTCATAATCAAATGTCAATGTTACACAGAGTTGAGAAGTAAGTTCATAAAAAATATAATTTTACTAGACCAAGCATGTATAAATCTATAAAACTAATTGGCACAGAAAACAAAAAAGATCTGGATATTCTACCAAATTTCATTTCTTTAAGTAATCAGAAACGAAACCGCCTGTTATAATGTGTGTCGTAATATTAACTATAGAAGAGAAAGAAAATGTGATGTTTTAATATTGAGTTAGGCATTATCGAAATTAACTCTGTTAGTCTTGAGCAATATGTCAATATATATGTAATAATTATACTATACATAACGTAAATATATAAACTTTTAATTAACATGTATGTAAATCCATTATGTATCTCTGTAAATGTCATTGCTGAATTAGTTATTTTCAGACTGATGGTGTAAATCTAAGTATCAAAATATGAGAGATGTTTCTCTACACTATTCTAGCTGCAATCGGCCGGTTTTCTGGGTGTGTGGACCAGTTTGAGTGTGTGCTTATGTGCGAGCAGTGGGAGGATTTGTTGATTTGTTGTATTTTCTTTTACATATGAACCAATTGGTTTAAAGTAATTAAGAACTTGAACTATGGAAACGTTTTACACAGTTCCTATGGAAACACTAGACACTGTTCCTATGGAAATACATTTTTTACTTCATGTTTGACTATGGTACTTTTGGTTGTTGGGCAATTAAATAATATATTTTTTATATGTGTATTGATTGTGAAATAGGTATTTTAACGCTCAAAAATGGGTACAGCTTGAATTTGCTGACATTTTAGGAGGACTTTTATAGAACTCCCCCATTGACAATCTGGGCTGCTGACGTAGACAGATTATAAATAATGAATAAATGATATATTTGTAAATACACATGTATATCTTTGTGGAAAGTCTTTAGGCATGACATACTACTTTTCATGACTATTGGTTTTGAAAATGTCGAAACGGATTTGATAAACAATGCGCGTGATGTAAATATTAACACCCCAGATTTGGCAAAGTCTTCAGATTACAATATTTTCCCATCAATAATCCGCTTAGGTATAAGTAGAGAATATAAAATGGCGTTCCGGTGATAATCATTCATTAATGAACGAGCAATTAGTATAACGAAAAACTGCATGCTCGATAATCCAGATCATTAAAACATTGACGCTGAAGTGCCCTTATCTAATTTGGTATATAGCAATGTTTGATACGTCACGGAAACTATTACTGTTTGGCGGATAGATAACCAATAGTGAGAATTACAACCAATAAATTGCAATATATCAAACATTTCAATAGACTATTTTTCAAATCCAAAACGGAATTTGGTTGGGATAATCTGAAAAGCTTGAAGAATAAATATGTTTTCCTCACCAATGTCCCCCGAAGCGAATAATCGCTGTTTCATTTACAAACCAAATTACTCAAGCTACACTGTACATACCGAAAAACGGCTATTTCCCTGATAAGGGGGCATCATACTCTAACTACGTATTAGAAAGTAACATAGCATATAACAAATGAACCCGACTGTCTGTTGATACTAACATTGGCCAGCATGGATTCCACGTAGAATGCGTCGTTGACGAAAGTGTTTAGGCGCTCCGTTTTTGTCGCCTCGTCCAGAGTGACGTTGGAGTCTCGTAACATGTATGTCGACAGGGTCATCATCATCTTTCGCAGGTCTGATCGATACTATAAATAGACAACATTATAGGTCATCAGGATGGCATAGCAACAATATAAATAGACCGATGATATAGACATTAGAACATTAGACAAAGTTAATAAATCAGCGATTAAGACCTTTACATAAATCGGCGTAAGACGTAAGATATTTACTATAAATAGGCATCAGAAAATATGACTGATGCTATAAACAGCCATCAAGACCATAATACCTTTACTATAAATAGACATCTGAACATAAGACTGGTCCTATTAGTAGATATCACAACCTGAGACTTATGCTATGAAATAGATATCAGAGCTTTAAGTCTTTACTACAGTGTATATATAGACATCTAAGCATAAGACTGGTTCTATTAATAGGTATCAGAACACTTTCAGAATATAAGACTGATGATATTAAAAGACATCAGAACATTAGACATTTACTATTAATAGATATCAGAACACAAGACATTTTCTATAAATAGAGCTCAGAGCATAAGACTGATGCTATAAATATATATCAAAACATAAGACCTTTTCTATGAATAAACATCAAAAGATAAAACTAATGCTGTAAATATACATAAGGCATTTACTATCAATAAAAATCAGGACATAAGACGTTAATTTTAAATAAACATCAAAACATAAGACATTTACTATAAATAGATATAAGAACATAAGTCATTTACTATAAATAGAAATCAGAACATAAGACATTTACTATCAACAGATATCAGAACAGAAGTCATTTACTATAAATAGATATCAGAACATAAGTCATTTACTATAAATAGATATCAGAACATAAGACATTTATTATCAATAGATATCAGAACATAAGTCATTTACTATAAATAGATATCAGACCATAAGTCATTTACTATAAATAGACATCAGAACATAAGTCATTTACTATAAATAGATATTAGAGCATAAGTCATTTACTATAAATAGATATCAGAACAAAAGTCATTTACTATAAATAGATATCAGAACAGAAGTCATTTACTATAAATAGATATCAGAACAGAAGTCATTTACTATAAATAGACATCAGAACATAAGTCATTTACTATAAATAGATATTAGAGCATAAGTCATTTACTATAAATAGATATCAGAACATAAGTCATTTACTATAAATAGATATCAGAACATCAGTCATTTACTATAAATAGACATCAGAACATAAGTCATTTGATATCAGAACATGTCATTTACTATAAATAGATATCAGAACATAAGTCATTTACTATAAATAGATATTAGAGCATAAGTCATTTACTATAAATAGATATCAGAACAGAAGTCATTTACTATGAATAGATATCAGAACATAAGTCATTTACTATAAATAGATATCAGAACATAAGTCATTTACTATAAATAGACATCAGAACATCAGTCATTTGATATCAGAACATGTCATTTACTATAAATAGATATCAGAACATAAGTCATTTACTATAAATAGATATCAGAACATAAGTCATTTACTATAAATAGATATCAGAACATAAGTCATTTACTATAAATAGATATCAGAACATAAGTCATTTACTATAACTAGATATCAGAACATAAGACATTTATTATAAATAGATATCAGAACATAAGTCATTTACTATAAATAGATATCAGAACATAAGTCATTTACTATAAATAGACATCAGAACATAAGTCATTTACTATAAATAGATATTAGAGTATAAGTCATTTACTATAAATAGATATCAGAACAGAAGTCATTTACTATAAATAGATATCAGAACATAAGTCATTTACTATAAATAGATATCAGAACATAAGTCATTTACTATAAATAGACATCAGAACATAAGTCATTTGATATCAGAACATGTCATTTACTATAAATAGATATCAGAACATAAGTCATTTACTATAAATAGATATCAGAACATAAGTCATTTACTATAAATAGATATCAGAACATAAGTCATTTACTATAAATAGATATCAGAACATAAGTCATTTACTATCAATAGAAATCAGAACATAAGACATTTACTATCAATAGATATCAGAACATAAGACATTTACTATAAATAGATATCAGAACATAAGTCATTTACTATAAATAGATATCAGAACATAAGTCATTTACTATAAATAGATATTAGAGCATCAGTCATTTACTATAAATAGACATCAGAACCTAAGTCATTTACTATAAATAGACATCAGAACATAAGTCATTTACTATGAATAGATATTAGAGCATAAGTCATTTACTATAAATAGATATCAGAACATAAGTCATTTACTATAAATAGATATCAGAACATAAGTCATTTACTATAAATAGACATCAGAACATAAGTCCTTTGATATCAGAACATGTCATTTACTATAAATAGATATCAGAACATAAGTCATTTACTATAAATAGATATCAGAACATAAGTCATTTACTATAAATAGATATCAGAACATAAGACATTTACTATAAATAGATATCAGAACATAAGTCATTTACTATAAATAGATATCAGAACATAAGTCATTTACTATAAATAGATATTAGAGCATAAGCCATTTACTATAAATAGACATCAGAACATAAGTCATTTACTATAAATAGACATCAGAACATAAGTCATTTACTATCAATAGATATTAGAGCATAAGTCATTTACTATAAATAGATATCAGAACAGAAGTCATTTACTATAAATAGATATCAGAACATACGTCATTTACTATAAATAGATATCAGAACATAAGTCATTTACTATAAATAGACATCAGAACATAAGTCCTTTGATATCAGAACATGTCATTTACTGTAAATAGATATCAGAACATAAGTCATTTACTATAAATAGATATCAGAACATAAGTCATTTACTATAAATAGATATCAGAACATAAGTCATTTACTATAAATAGATATCAGAACATAAGTCATTTACTATAAATAGATATCAGAACATAAGTCATTTACTATAAATAGATATCAGACCATAAGTCATTTACTATAAATAGACATCAGAACATAAAACTGACATAAGTCCATTGGTAATGACTCGACTTCAAGGGCTTTCTTTTTAGCTCAGTCCTCAAAGCACTATACTAGTAAATCGTAATACCCTGTTGGTCTTATCGTGAAGGAACTTGAGTAAATTATCTGATTTAGAGTCCTCAACAGGGCCACGGTGGTCAGTAGAGCAACTTACCAACAGATGTATGTTATTTCTCAACAAAAGTAAGGGGTGTAAGTATTAGATAAAATTGTTGATGTTTAATTTTATGCTTTAACAAATTCAAATTCACGTGTTTAATTAAATACCTTGTTGATACAAAATTAGTACCAAGCCATATCTTTAAAAAAAACTACCTGCTGTCAATCAAAATTCATGGTACAGTACGAATATAGTACCATGTCATTGTCAATCATGACGTGTTTTCATGACACTAAATTTCAAAGAACCACGGAGTCAAAACGTAGGAGGTAAAAATCATAACAGCGACTGAAGGGTCACAAACATAACGTCAGAAACATAAGAGACACAAAAACATAAAAATGAACAAGGAATTGACGAGACAAAACAAACCACAGCAACAAGTAAGGAGACAAAAACACATAAATAATTGAGGAGACAAAAACACCAATAATTGAGGAGACAAAAACACACCAATAATTGAGGAGACAAAAACACACTAATAATTGAGGAGACGAAACCACACTAACAACTGAGGAGACAAAAACACACCAATAATTGAGGAGATAAAACACACCAATAATTTAGGAGACGAAACCACACTAACAACTCCGGAGACAAAAACACACCAATAATTGAGGAGACAAAAACACACTAATAATTTAGGAGACGAAACCACAATAACAACTGAGGAGACAAAAACACACCAATAATTGAGGAGACAAAAACACACCAATAATTGAGGAGACAAAAACACACCAATAATCAAGAAGACAAAAACACACCAATAATTGAGGAGACGAAACCACACTAACAACTGAGGAGACAAAACCAAACTAACAACTGAGGAGACAAAAACACACCAATAATTAAGGAGACAAAACACATCAATAATTGAGGAGACAAAACACACCAATAATTAAGGAGACAAAAACACACCAATAATTAAGGAGACAAAAACACATCAATAATTGAGGAGACGAAACCACACTAACAATTCAGGAGACAAAAACACACCAATAATTGAGGAGACAAAAACACGCCAATAATTGAGGAGATCAAACACACCAATAATTAAGGAGACAAAAACACATCAATAATTAAGGAGACAAAAACACACCAATAATTCAGGAGACGAAACCACACTTACAACTGAGGAGACAAAAACACACTAACAACTGAGGAGACAAAAACACACCAATAATTGAGGAGACAAAAACACACCAATAATTTAGGAGACGAAACCACACTAACAACTGAGGAGACAAAAACACACTAATAACTGAGGAGACAAAACCACACCAATAACTGAGGAGACAAAAACACACCAATAATTGAGGAGACAAAAACACACCAATAATTGAGGAGACAAAAACACACCAATAATTGAGGAGACAAAAACACACCAATAATTAAGGAGACAAAAACACACCAATAATTGAGGAGACGAAACCACACTAACAATTGAGCAGACAAAAACACACCAATAATTAAGGAGACAAAAACACACCAATAATTGAGGAGACGAAACCATACTAACAAATGAGGAGACAAAACCACACTAACAACTGAGGAGACAAAAAAACACCAATAATTGAGGAGACAAAAACACATCAATAATTGAGGAGACAAAAACACACCAATAATTGAGGAGACGAAACCACACTAACAACTGAGGAGACGAAACCACACCAACAACTGAGGAGACAAAAACACACCAATAATTAAGGAGACAAAAACACATCAATAATTGAGGAGACGAAACCACACTAACAATTGAGCAGACAAAAACACACCAATAATTAAGGAGACAAAAACACACCAATAATTGAGGAGACGAAACCATACTAACAAATGAGGAGACAAAACCACACTAACAACTGAGGAGACAAAAACACACCAATAATTGAGGAGACAAAAACACATCAATAATTGAGGAGACAAAAACACCAATAATTGATGAGACGAAACCACACTAACAACTGAGGAGACGAAACCACACCAACAACTGAGGAGACAAAAACACACCAATAATTAAGGAGACAAAAACACACCAATAATTGAGGAGACAAAAACACACCAATAATTAAGGAGACGAAACCACACTAACAACTGAGGAGACAAAAACACACCAATAATTAAGAAGACAAAAACACACCAATAATTGAGCAGACAAAAACACACCAATAATTTAGGAGACAAAAACACACCAATAATTGAGGAGACAAAAACACACCAATAATTAAGGAGACGAAACCACACTAACAACTGAGGAGACAAAAACACACCAATAATTAAGAAGACAAAAACACACCAATAATTGAGCAGACAAAAACACACCAATAATTAAGGAGACAAAAACACACCAATAATTGAGGAGACGAAACCACACTAACAACTGAGGAGACGAAACCACACCAACAACTGAGGAGACAAAAACACACCAATAATTAAGGAGACAAAAACACATCAATAATTGAGGAGACGAAACCACACTAACAATTGAGCAGACAAAAACACACCAATAATTAAGGAGACAAAAACACACCAATAATTGAGGAGACGAAACCATACTAACAAATGAGGAGACAAAACCACACTAACAACTGAGGAGACAAAAACACACCAATAATTGAGGAGACAAAAACACATCAATAATTGAGGAGACAAAAACACCAATAATTGATGAGACGAAACCACACTAACAACTGAGGAGACGAAACCACACCAACAACTGAGGAGACAAAAACACACCAATAATTAAGGAGACAAAAACACACCAATAATTGAGGAGACAAAAACACATCAATAATTGAGGAGACAAAAACACATCAATAATTGAGGAGACAAAAACACCAATAATTGATGAGACGAAACCACACTAACAACTGAGGAGACGAAACCACACCAATAATTGAGGAGACAAAAACACACCAATAATTAAGGAGACGAAACCACACTAACAACTGAGGAGACAAAAACACACCAATAATTAAGAAGACAAAAACACACCAATAATTGAGCAGACAAAAACACACCAATAATTTAGGAGACGAAACCACACTAACAACTGAGGAGACAAAAACACCAATAATTGAGTAGACAAAAACACACTAATAATTGAGGAGACGAACCCACACCAATAATTGAGGAGACAAAAACACACCGAAAACTGAGTTGACAAAAACGCACCAATAATTTAGGAGACGAAACCACACTAACAACTGAGGAGACAAAAACACACTAACAACTGAAGAGACAAAAACACACTAATAATTGAGGAGACAAAACCACACCAATGATTGAGGAGACAAAAACACACCGATAACTGAGTTGACAAAAACGCACCAATAATTTAGGAGACGAAACCACACTAACAACTGAGGAGACAAAAACACACTAACAACTGAGGAGACAAAAACACACTAATAATTGAGGAGACAAAAACACACCAATAATTGAGGAGACAAAAACACCAATAATTGATGAGACGAAATCACACTAACAACTGAGGAGACAAAATCACACCAATAATTAAGGAGACAAAAACACACCAATAATTAAGGAGACAAAACCACACTAACAACTGAGGAGACAAAAACACACCAACAACTGAGGAGACAAAAACACGCCAATAATTAAGGTGACAAAAACACACCAATAATTAAGGAGACAAAAACACACCAATAATTGAGGAGACAAAAACACACCAATAATTTAGGAGACGAAACCACACTAACAACTGAGGAGACAAAAACACCAATAATTGAGGAGACAAAACACACCAATAATTGAGGAGACAAAAACACACTAATAATTGAGGAGACGAAACCACACTAACAACTGAGGAGACAAAACCACACCAATAATTGAGAAGACAAAACCACACCAATAATTGAGGAGACAAAACCACACCAATAATTGAGGAGACAAAAATACACCAATAATTGAAGGAGACGAAACCACACCAATAATTGAGGAGACAAAAATACACCAGCTTTACCATTTACACGAATTACGAAATGAACTCCTGCATGTCAGGTAACGTAGAACGTGTACTTTTAACAATGTAATAGTACTTTCTCACGATCGAGTATGTCATGTGGTGTCTTGTAAAATGACGGACTCTAGCTCAGTCCATAGAGCACTGGGCTTATAAATTGTAGTCCCGTGTTGGTAATTTAGCAATGGAACTTCAAATTATCTCATTTACATTTGCGTCTTCGACGGGGCCAGTACATTATGTATCTTGTGTAGAGTAACTTCATTAACTTTTCTGGCACAGGCATAGTTGTTATTCGTATCAACGAGGTCTGTACAGAGGCTGACTATATTAAGCATGTCAAGGTGATGGCTGTCGTTTTACGTTTCTGTATGAGGGAGTGTCCCGTTAGCTCAGTGGATAGAGGAGTAGTCAGGTATCCTTTTACGTTTAAACCATGGCGAGGAAACATTGCTGAGAAATGACTTGACAAGTTGGAACTGTATTGAAGGTGTATGTTGTATGTCCAGAAATCAGTGTCGTAGTGCGAGGTAGGTTATTTCACACTTGTCAACAAGAACAAAGGCCGTACGTATTGGATTAAAATGTTAATACCTTATCCGCAGTGAGATGAACATTTCACTTTATATGATAATGTGTTATTTGCAGAATGCATATGGATTAACATAGTTTTATCTAAAATGCGGTAAACGTAACAAGTATAGCTTACACCTAGCAGTACACGACACATTTACTATAAATAGACATCAGAACATAAGTCATTTACTATAAATAGACATCAGAACATAAGTCATTTACTATAAATAGATATCAGAACATAAGTCATTTACTATAAATAGACATCAGAACATAAGTCATTTACTATAAATAGACATCAGAACATAAGTCATTTACTATAAATAGATATCAGAACATAAGTCATTTACTCTAAATAGACATCAGAACATAAGTCCTTTGATATCAGAACATAAGTCATTTACTATAAATAGATGTCAAAACATAAGTCATTTACTATAATAGATATCAGAACATAAGTCATTTACTATAAATAGATATCAGAACATAAGTCATTTGATATCAGAACATAAGTCATTTACTATAAATAGATATCAGAACATAAGTCATTTACTATAAATAGATATCAGAACATAAGTCATTTACTATAAATAGACATCAGAACATAAGTCATTGACTATAAATAGACATCAGAACATAAGTCATTTACTATAAATAGATATCAGAACATAAGTCATTTACTATACTTGTAAATAGATATCAGAACATAAGTCATTTTCTATAAATAGATATCAGAACATAAGTCATTTACTATAAATAGATATCAGAACATAAGTCATTTGATATCAGAACATTAGTCATTTACTATAAATAGATATCAGAACATAAGTCATTTACTATAAATAGATATCAGAACATAAGTCATTTACTATAAATAGACATCAGAACATAAGTCATTGACTATAAATAGACATCAGAACATAAGTCATTTACTATAAATAGATATCAGAACATAAGTCATTTACTATAAATAGATATCAGAACATAAGTCATTTACCAGAACATAAGTCATTTACTATAAATAGATATCAGAACATAAGTCATTTACTATAAATAGATATCAGAACATAAGTCAATTACTATAAATAGACATCAGAACATAAGTCATTGACTATAAATAGACATCAGAACATAAGTCATTTACTATAAATAGATATCAGAACATAAGTCATTTACTATAAATAGATATCAGAACATAAGTCATTTATCTAAAATGCGGTAAACGTAACAAGTATAGCTTACACCTAGCAGTACACGGCACGATACGAATAGTGTCGAAAGTGTGGGCGCGGATAAACAGCACATCAAAATGAGGGCAAAGGGAGACAACCACGGTACATTCAGACAGAACAAAATCTACTGTTTTGGTAAGGGGTAGACGAGCCACAGTAAAGTTGCACAAAAATATCTGCTTTCTTAGAAAATATCATACAGCACAGTCATCTAGAAACTGCGTCTTGCATACATAAGGAGGCCAAATCATGAATCAATAATACGAAATGGGATTTTTTTGTTTTTGTTTGTTTGTTTGTTGTTTTTTTTTCTTTGTGTATAATTGACAATATATACCATGCATGAAAGGGGAGACAACACACGTTATAGTCACCAAGATCGTATATCTACCGTATCGGTACAGTAACAGATAAGAGTAACACAAACTTGTCGATAAAGACATCAACGTGGAAGAAAAACAAACAAGTTTGAAAAACAAAACAGAACAAGAGTATAGCCCTTTACACTCACCCGAGTCCTTAAATAGTTCAGTCAATTTGACTCTATTGGACCCCAACAGCCCCTGGGGGTCAGTGAAGGCCAACGTGTGCATGATAATTCATCCCAAGTTAAAATTCATTCAAATAGAAATTGAGAAATTGAGAAATTGAGGCCCCTTGAGACTTCGTCTCGGATGACCTAAACATCTCCAGCAACTGAAGAATCGCTCACCAAACCGTAGCAAAAGATACCAGGAACTCAAACAATACTTAAACACGCCAGCAACTCGAATATCGAAAACTCATATAAACCATCTACTTCGCCGATTACATTTCCAACGATCATTGCGATTAACAAAATTGAATATCAAATATACGGCGTTGATGAACGACGAGTTTTAATTACTAATGAACCTTATGGTATTGTACTTCAGCTTTTGCTATTGACAAGAATCTACCTCCTATACTGGTCGCACGCAGTGATCCCCGGTGTGTCATGTACCGTAGAACATGGATTACGATGGCGTGTGTTATATGGTGTGTTTTGGTAATAAATTGACTTCAGGAACATTTTATTTAGCTTAGCCCATAGACCACCGGGCTTGTTAATCGTAGTCCCGGGTTGGTCTTTTAACGATGGAATTTATTTCATATACATTGGCGTCCTCGACGGGGGCAATGGTCGTATTAGAGTATCTTTTTTATCATTTTGCTCCAAAGAGGTTTTTGCAGAAAGAAAATGCTAAGCATATTAAAATGGTGATTTTATTTCTTACTTATATTTGTTTTGGAGAATTTTATGTTTGCTCAATTTGTAATGGATAAGTAACATCGCTTAAATATTGAAGGTATGTTGTATGTCCAGAAATCAGGTGTGTCGCGCTGTGAAGTATATTATTTGATACTTGTGAGAATTTTTTTTTTTTTTAAGTGTAAGCATCTGATTAAAATGCTATTTATTGCCAAATAAATGCACTCTGTTATTGGGTGATCGTTTTCAATGGAATACCATGCTAATACCAAACTGACAACATTTTGTATAGCATAAACCTAGCCGACGTCACTTCAGAGAACTCGGTTCAGTACAGATAGTGATGAATTGGTCAATAAAATGTATATATCTGCCTTGAGGGCAAGGGGAGATAACCCACGATACAGTCAAACAGGACGTAAATCTACTGTGAGGGCAAGGGGAGACAACCCTCGGTACAGTCAAACAGGACGTAAATCTACTGTGAGGGCAAGGGGAGACAACTCTCAGTACAGTCACACATGACGTTAATCTACTGTGAGGGCAAGGGGAGACAATCCACGGTACAGTCACAAAGGACGCAAATCTACCCAGTGGTAAGTAGAGACAACCCACGGTATAGTTAGACAGGACTTAAACCCACGGTATAATTAGTCAGGGCGTAGATTTACCGTGAGGACAAGGGGAGACAATCCACGGTACAGTCACGCCGACGGTTTATATATATTCTGTTTGGGTAAGGGAAGACAAACCACTGTACATGCACATAGAACGTGAATCTACTGTGTGGGTAAGAGGAAACAACCCCCGATAGTCACACCGATCGGGTATATGTACCGTCTACAAGAGGTATCAAATAGTGTTATTTTACACTTAACTACGAAACAACCAGGTGTTGTAATCACCGGATTATCGTGTCGTGATATTCGCTGTTAGTTGATTTTTTCACTTTATATGGTAATCTGTCATTTTCGGAAATCATTTTGAGTTTACCTTGTTGCCTGCTTTATCGTGTAATATATTCCCGCTCAGTATTTAGGTAATCAGGTTTACCCTCCTAATACCCATCTTCGCTAGCCAAGGCTTCTGATTACGTTACACTACACGAACCCTTGGCGGATATAGGCGTCAGTTCTGGCCCTCTAGCGGAGATTCAAAATTACCACTCTTTACGCATGAAATTTTCGACCAATCAAAACGAGCGTTACCGATTTACTTCATCTGTGATGTTAACAAACACACATGGAGGCTTGTGTCATTTCTATGAGATATGTGATCAATGACTTAAATAGATTTATCAAACACTGCGAATGTTCCCCTAAAGATTGTATGTCTCTGTATATAGGTAAAATGCCATGACATAGTCGACATTGTAGCTCTGTACTGGGTGCCGCAATTTTTGTTTACTGCGAAACCAAGCCCGAGTGTAAAACGCGATTTGATTGGATGCCCTGGGATTCCAGGGCGCGACGGTTTGAACACGTCTATATCCGCCAAGGGTTCGTGTAGTGTAACGTAATCAGAAGCCTTGGCTAGCGAAGATGCCTAATACCTAACTAACATTAATTCCGTAAGAAATGTGATTACACACAAGTATGGGCAAAGGGAGACAACACAAGGAGCAACCGCACAGAACGTGTATGACGGGGTAAAGTTGTCTTGTTCACATGTTATGAGGTTATATAGTAAATTTGATGTACTATACGTCATCTAATTATATGTAATGCACTATAGGTAAATTAGCATTGATAATGTAGTACTTTACATGCCGTTTGTTTCATAGCTTACCTTGACTGTGTCGTTAGAGACGAAGTAATACCAGTACATTGAGGTCCCCGACAGGTGAAGCTGTAACACAGATAGTAAAGGCATGTATAACAGGCTTATTGTGGTTTGGTAGTGTTTAACGTCCTATCAACTGCTGTGGTCATGTAAGGAAGGCTTCCCCTGTGTGTATCCCTTAACTTTCTGAATGATGTAATCAAGACAGTGTGTCTTTTAAGACGAAAACAGCTATGCTAGTTATGATTACAGCGATGCTAGTTATGATTACAGCGATGCTAGTTATGATTACAGCGATGCTAGTTATGATTACAGCGATTCTAGTTATGATTACAGCGATGCTAGTTATGATTACAGCGATGCTAGTTATGATTACAGCGATGCTAGTTATGATTACAGCGATTCTAGTTATGATTACAGCGATGCTAGTTATGATTACAGCGATTCTAGTTATGATTACAGCGATGCTAGTTATGATTACAGCGATGCTAGTTATGATTAAAAAGTAGCGTGGGAGCCGGGACAATTGAAGGTTGAATAGGACAGGTCAGATTGACATTTATTCGATCAAGTATTCATTGAAATAATATAAAAGATGTATTATAATATATGTAATAGGTTTGTATGTAACAATATCAAATGATCGACATTACTGCTCCCTGAATTAATTAGTCAATTTGGCTAGCAATACGAAAAACAAACAAAGATCAACTCTGCTAATAATGATATCACAAATTCAGTAAAAATGTTCTGCTACAAACCTCGACAACCCTTTTGGTTGAATCATTCCAGTCCGTTGCTATATATGCCGTAAAGAAAGCATGCGTCCAAAAATCGATCATGGTTTTCTTCAGGGCGTCCTGGAAGTTCCATGTAGCTGTGTCGAGAGTTCCTGTTACGTACCAACCTCCAATCTCGGGAAGGATTTTGGTAAGTACGGGTGTGCCCTTGGCCGTGTCTTTGGCATACGTATCCGTGCATGATTCGAACAGGTGCTTGATCTTTCGTTCTGAAGACCATTCTTCGGTGCGAAGGAGTGGAGCAGTCAAAAGATTTTCAATCTTTTCCTCATTATCAGTATAAAGATTGTTGAACATCGTTCTAGAGGAAAGGCTGGGGTTTAGCGGAAATTGCATTGGATAGCCACCGCATGCGTACTGGAAAAAGTTCGTACAAGGATCCACAGTTTTGTTCATATTCTGAGTGACGTATGCAGCACTTTTAAGACATGGGCCTGACACACAAACGGATTCGTAAATACTCGCAGAACTCTTTGGTTCTTCGCTCTTTCCGCCTAACAAAGCGGCAAGTACAATTAAAGCTATCACGGCAGCAAACAGACAGGCGCCAAGTGCAAGTTCTCTTAACTTGATATCCAGGTTTTTCCCAAATTTGATATCTGGAAGTATCGAAGCTTTATCTGTCGCCGGACTGTCAAAGTTGGAATATTTTTCCTCGCTCATGTTTGCCCCTACAATGCCACCAGATACAGCAGCCGAAAACCGAACACTCCCCAGGTTTTGCTTGTATCGCCTAATTAAGGTTCACGCTTGTTGTCGTCTGGTATCTATTAATTAGAAGGTAAAAATACAAAATCATTTAAAAGTGAGTAATGTATAATGTCCTGCTATGTTGCCTTCAATGTCCGTCTGCTTAGAATGTTGTCCAGATTTAAGAGACGTCAGGGGGCGTATCCGGCGAATTGTCAGCCAAACTTCCCCGGGTCCTCCTCCTTTGGGTGTTGAACAAACTTTAAGGAGCCTATGTACCTGGCGTAAGTTTATAAGTATTGCTTACCTACTAAATAGGTGTCCCATCTAGTGGTCGCTTTTATGATTTCACAACCCACGAGACTGGTAGCGCGCCGGCAATTTAAAGAATAGGTGTGTTGTTGCATAATTAGGAGACTCGCCAAGGGAGAGGTACGTCCTGACTCTGGTAGTTACAATTGTCCGTTTATCGGGGATGTGCTGCTTCTCGTTTTCCTGATTTAATACGAAATAACTATCATATTCCAAAGGACCGCTAAGTGCATACTGCATAACACATGTTTCATAAGTTAATCAATGTACACTACACGTAGGGCACGAGGAAACGTCTAGCTTTTAATGGTAGACTAGTTATGTCCCATGGAGTCCTCAATTACAGAAAGAATAAGTACATATTGCAAGAAATCGTCCATGATGTATACTAATTATGTCCCATGTTATAGATAGGGGAGGTATGCTCCATGGAGTGGTCAATATATACTATGGAAAGGGAAGGTATGCTCCATTGAGTGGTCTATATATACTATAGAAAGGGAAGTTATGCTCCATGGAGTGGTCCATATATACTATAGAAAGGGAAGTTATGCTCCATGGAGTGGTCTATATATACTATAGAAAGGGAAGTTATACTCCATGGAGTGGTCTATATATACTATAGAAAGGGAAGTTATGCTCCATGGAGTGGTCCATATATACTATAGAAAGGGAAGTTATGCTCCATGGAGTGGTCCATATATACTATAGAAAGGGAAGGTATGCTCCATGGAGTGGTCTATATATACTATAGAAAGGGAAGTTATGCTCCATGGAGTGGTCTATATATACTATAGAAAGGGAAGGTATGCTCCATGGAGTGGTCCATATATACTATAGAAAGGGAAGTTATGCTCCATGGAGTGGTCTATATATATTATAGAAAGGGAAGGTATGCTCCATGGAGTGGTCCATATATACTATAGAAAGGGAAGTTATGCTCCATATATACTATATAAAGGTAAGTTATGCTCCATGGAGTGGTTAATATATAATACTAACAGAAAAGTTATGATCGAATGAATGACCAATATGTATTTCAGATAAAGTAGTTATGCTCCATGAAATGGTGAATAGAGTAAATCACTCTAATATTTACTGCAAAAAATATATTTAAAACAAAACAAGCAAATAATAAATAACACCCATGCGTGCTCAGAGAAGCGCATTAGACAAATACCACATATAGTCGTGTGATATGTATTGATAGTAAAAGTGAAAACTTACTTGTTACGCTGGTACAAACTGAGCAGTCCTCGTCCACCTTCACGACCCTCGTATAGGATGTAAGGGCTAACAAATTTTGTGTATGCGTCGAGCACCCATGATCTGTTCCGCAAACATCTCTCTCAACATTGTATGCTAATTAATAGTCAATGACCCCTGCCGCAAAATGTTTACATTTCTTACTGAGTAAAGTCTAAATGGTATCAAATTTTTATATATTTACATTTCCAAAATTAAAACTGTCAAGCATGGAGTGTTTGAAAAACAAAAACCTAGTTATGTATACTTTTATATGAGCGTTTAATGAAAGGAAATGTTCTTCGTTGGTATCATCTATAAGGGCGGGGTAGTAAAATAAAATATAATGTATGGAAATGTAGTGTATTTTATAACAAAATCAAGATGGCTGATTAGAACCTATTTGTTTTTTTTAACTTAAAACGGCGCTTTCAGGTTTATTTAAAGGCGCTCTGCGGACACGAGAAAACCCGCTATTTCTATCTTTACAATATCTAAAGCAAAACGCATTTTTGTTGCGACAAAGAGCTATTTAATTACATATTAGGTGTTAGGTTTTATTAACTTTTCTGTAATGATGACCTATGGAAAGTTATAAGTAAAGAAATGTCCTTAAGTTAATTAGAGGCGTTGATGAAACTGGGACATGTACTCTCAACTGTCACACGACTCTCTCCTCCCCACAGCCATCAACCATGGAAATAGTCACAACTTTTTATTGTCTCAAACGAATCTCAATCCCCTATAGCTTACAATCTTCTTTTTCATTGCACCAAATCTGTAATCGGAAGCTAGTAATGAAAAATACACTGTCCGCACCGGGGATTGAACTGACGCCCAACCTCTAGGTTGAAATGGAAATTTCTACCAGGTGAAGCTGATAAGGTGCCACAATACGGTAATAATTGTAATATGGATGCTGTATGTAACCGAGATAAAGAGAATAGGCCAGGGTTCGTGATGAAAACTTTTAATTCAGACGAGGGGCGAATATTTTAAATACTTTTCACGATGGGAAACACGACACATATCGGGCCATGATTTAAGCATAAAAGTGTTTTCCTCAGAAAAAGAACAATATTATATCCACGTGGGCTAGTAAATGCAAATATGGGATAAGAAATAATAACAAGAACAATATGTAACAATACGTGTAATGTTACGTATTTTGCTTGTAATTGTATCCCTAAATAGTCCATTACAGACAATAAAGCTGAACCAAGATGGCGAAATGTATGATTCAAGATATTTAATTTTTGCAAACGTCGTGTGATAAAATTTCGTTGAAATTTCATGTAGAACTCGACACGAATATAACGAATGGAAGACTATATACAACTCTACACGTACCATCATTCTCACTTTACAATATAAACAAACAATTCCTATCCAAACATCGGCACTGTTGTTTACATAGATAAGTCTTGTTTCTGACAAAAGTTATATAAATACTGACTATGAGTGACCCCTGGCTTCCGTTCCCGTTCTTATAAAAGTACAAAAGAGAGGACTGGAGAGGGGTACCTGTTATTTATCACAGATAATCAATCCAGGAGGTGACATATCTAGGCTCTGACCTTCCAAAATATGACCTTTACTTAATGTCGACCCGTGTGTACATAATGTAAACATGAGTGTTTGACATCCAATACAACACGGTAAATTGATCTTAACGTCCCTCATCAAACACTAATTGTCGTCCGTTTATATTCATAATAGCCAACATGTTTACGACTAAATCACCAAAGTTAACTGATCAACAGGTAAAGGACGGCTTACGGAACAGGTGTCACGCATGGAATCTGTACTACAATATTACAGTCCTTTGGTTGCTCGGTACTTACCCATTTTTATATGTAACAGAGCGCATGATTAATTAAATTTAAACCACTGCCTCCGCTAGGGATCGAACCCGGGACCTCTGGCTTACTAGTGTTACGCTCAACCGATCGAAAGAGAAGATTCTAGCGGGGCCGTATTATTGCATACATGAAATGTTTGATGTTATTTCGTTTTTACTAGTCATGGTGCAATAATAATTATCAACATCATCTAAGTCATGCTTATACATACGTCCACCAGTTTGACTACGTTGTAATGGTAGTCCGTCCGTCCGTCCGTCCGTCCGCCGCGTTAACATTTTTGCCCGGATACCTACACATTTCAGTAGGCTTTTCGTTATACCCATGTCATTCGTTGATTCTTATCCATTATTTGAAAAAAAATTAAATAAACAAAAAAAAAACAATAACAAAATAATCAACTTAAGTACGGTCCTTTTTTTGGGGATGGGGGAGGAGGTGTTGTTTTCGATTTATGAGTATATATAGTTTTTTTCCCTGAGTGATATTTTGATTCTACGGTATTTAATCGAGCCTTTTTTTAGTATTTTATATTCGGGAATATTTTCACTCAGGTTTCAACCAATCTATTTAAAACATATTTTATGCTTTAGAATTGACACACGTCAATAATTGTATTGGCATTAGGCATTTAAAAAAAAAAAGAGTTACTGCGCCTTATGATTTTATTAAGTAGCATTTTAAAGTTGTCGAGTGAAATTTTCTCTTAGTTTTCGTCCGATTGCTGCGAAAGTTGGAATGATTTAATTATCATTGAATTTTGTTGTGCTTTATCAGATGACGTTTTGATTTGACAAGTTTCACATTTCCCTATTCTCACTTACTTACTCACAGCGATGTCCATCAGACTGGCGTATACTGTACTTTTATGATTTTACAGCATATTTACTACAACAATTGTTTTTTTTTTGTTTTTTTTTTGTGTGTAAACCATTTTTTCCTGCAGCGAGCAATATTTCCTAATATTTCTACGGTCATTTTTTTGTTGACAGCGATTGTTCGCGCGGAGTTGTCTCAATATACTTTTATGGTGTTCAAAGACACCTATGTCACAGGGGGGTCTTCCCCGAACACCAACTCTGGTTAGGGTGGGGTGTTTACATAGGGGTTAAGGTGTGTTGATAGGGAGTTATAGTCTGTTACAGAAATATCCTCAGTGTAAGAACACAGGTAAATCAGAACACAGGTAAATCAACTCACCTGTTAGGTGATCAGAAAATCATCAGCTGTTAATGATTGCCAAACTGTTTCAGAAATAATGTATAATACCAAGATTCAAGATTTTTTTTATTTCACCCTGACACAGATCCAACAGGCTGTAATGAAATAATGACATTTTCATATACACAATATTTTTTTTAGTTTAATTCTATTTTTTTTTTTAGAATTCTTTGTAATTTTGCAAGAAATATGCTTATCATTTTTCCTTTCATATATACCAGAGACGTAAATATCACGTCACGGGAAAATAGAATTTGTCTGCTATGTTTTACTGGAGTTGGATGCGAGTATCATTATTTATTTGTACGCCCAGATATATATGTAAGTCAAATTTGTAAAAAGTATATGCACCTAGTTATTATATATACATGTAACCCGTCTATTCATAAAATGAAAGGATAATTATCATTATGCAGTATTAGAGTACATGTATTATCAAATCTATCTATGTTCATCCAATTACTAGAAAGACATTTTAAAAATAATATGTAAATTTCAAACATCAGTTTGTAAAATATGTATATTGTAAAAATATGGAAATGGTATGTTCTAAAATTTACATGTTATCATAAGTACCACAGTATGATTATTGTATTGAACGAACTTTTATGCGGTGTATACTACAAACTTTGTCTAAATGTATGAGAAATATGACAGTGAAAACTATATCTGATTCATATACCTGAGTTGACCCTATTTTTTACCTGTGTTAGTATCCGTATTGAAACAGACTATAACTAAACCTCAAAGAACTTCCTACATAAACACCTTCCTTTGTCTTTACCAGAGTTAGTGTTCGGGGAATGGGTTTAATCCTGTTTCTCCCAAAACTGAAAATCCAGGTAAACATTTTTTGGGAGAAACAGGATTTGTTTACACAGGGGTCTAATTATTAAGTAAACATAGAAGGTCATTATCTCTCTCATTCATTTATTGCAAAATTCAGGTAAATACAGGTAGATAGGTGATAGATCAAATCAATCAATCAATCATATTTTATTAAAGTGTCACATGTCAATACAATCATAATAAAACAGCATTTGAGACTTAGCATAAAATTGATATCGACATCCAGCCAATTTTGGCTTATGAGACACTATTAGAACAGTATCTATATACACTATTAAATAAATATATAATATCATACAATATATCAATACGAATCAGAAATCATAATAGACAAACTAAAAGTACAAAGATCTAGTTCTTAAAAGAGTCATTATCGGTTTTAAAATATAACTGCATACGCACATATATGGACGGAATGTATAAATAATTAAAAATGATAGCAACTATATTATGACTAGTACTTGTTTGAAAATACACTTGTACCAAAGCCAGTGATGGGAGAAGCACGAGAGTGGTTGAGCCTATCCCTACCGACAAGTCGCACAAATCCCATCACTGAATACTCTTTCAGAGTGACAGGTTAGATATGGTATAAATATCAACATCTCTATCATTTATGTACATGCTAATACTATCATCATAAAATTTATAAATTTATACATAAGATATATGTGGATATCATTATGACTAAAAAAACATAGACAACATAAAATAATTATAAAATGTGTCTTAACTATATCAATTTTATGAATTAAAAGGCTATTAACAGACACGGAAAATAAGAAACAGATATTAAATAAATTGCATAAGCGTTCTTCTTCTACGTAACATTAAAAATACAGTTTTGGCAAGTAAAAATTGGACATCTGAATGTGTCATTAATAAATTAAACTTTCCAATATGATCACAATTTTTAAAATTTACATCACTATGTTCCATTTGATTAAAAAGATTAACTCTTAAGTCACTATATGTATTACAGACACACAAAAAATGCATTTCGTTTTCGACTACATCCTCACAGAACGGACAATATCTCTCGTTTAATGGAGTAGGAGATCTATTGTAGCGACCAGTCTCTACCATTAATGGTGCACTACCACATCTCACCTTGGTTAGCGCGCTTCGGTAAGCTCTAGGCATGTAAATGTTCACATATTGCTCGGTTATTCGGTCTTTCTTATAAATCCTGTAAGTCCGTAATTTATTTCCATTAGGGTTGCCACGGTCATTCCACATCTGGCCAAACCACTCACTTTCGTCTTTATGTCTAATTTTAGATTTGATCATGTTCATGATTTGTTTCGTGGGTTTGGCTCCAGATCCTACGATGTCTTGGGAATCATATTTGCGGCTAAGCCGAAGTGCCCGCGAATCCCAGGAAGTTCCTCTCCGCTTGGACCACAAATGAATTTTATTGAGTAAACGATCACTATTAACAGAGTTAACTGTAGGTGCTACGGTCACCATGTTGTTATATGTTGTGACTTACCCATTTTAATGTAACAGAGCGCATGATTAATTAAATTTAAACCACTGCCTCCGCTAGGGATCGAACCCGGGACCTCTGGCTTACTAGTGTTACGCTCAACCGATCGAAAGAGAAGATTCTAGCCGGGCCGTATTATTGCATACATGAAATGTTTGATGTTATTTCGTTTTTACTAGTCATGGTGCAATAATAATTATCAACATCATCTAAGTCATGCTTATACATACGTCCACCAGTTTGACTACGTTGTAATGGTAGTCCGTCCGTCCGTCCGTCCGCCGCGTTAACATTTTTGCCCGGATACCTACACATTTCAGTAGGCTTTTCGTTATACCCATGTCATTCGTTGATTCTTATCCATTATTTGAAAAAAAATTAAATAAACAACAAAAAACAATAACAAAATAATCAACTTAAGTACGGTCCTTTTTTTGGGGATGGGGGAGGAGGTGTTGTTTTCGATTTATGAGTATATATAGTTTTTTTCCCTGAGTGATATTTTGATTCTACGGTATTTAATCGAGCCTTTTTTTAGTATTTTATATTCGGGAATATTTTCACTCAGGTTTCAACCAATCTATTTAAAACATATTTTATGCTTTAGAATTGACACACGTCAATAATTGTATTGGCATTAGGCATTTAAAAAAAAAAGAGTTACTGCGCCTTATGATTTTATTAAGTAGCATTTTAAAGTTGTCGAGTGAAATTTTCTCTTAGTTTTCGTCCGATTGCTGCGAAAGTTGGAATGATTTAATTATCATTGAATTTTGTTGTGCTTTATCAGATGACGTTTTGATTTGACAAGTTTCACATTTCCCTATTCTCACTTACTTACTCACAGCGATGTCCATCAGACTGGCGTATACTGTACTTTTATGATTTTACAGCATATTTACTACAACAATTTTTTTTTTTTTTGTTTTTTTTTGTGTGTAAACCATTTTTTCCTGCAGCGAGCAATATTTCCTAATATTTCTACGGTCATTTTTTTGTTGACAGCGATTGTTCGCGCGGAGTTGTCTCAATATACTTTTATGGTGTTCAAAGACACCTATGTCACAGGGGGGTCTTCCCCGAACACCAACTCTGGTTAGGGTGGGGTGTTTACATAGGGGTTAAGGTGTGTTGATAGGGAGTTATAGTCTGTTACAGAAATATCCTCAGTGTAAGAACACAGGTAAATCAGAACACAGGTAAATCAACTCACCTGTTAGGTGATCAGAAAATCATCAGCTGTTAATGATTGCCAAACTGTTTCAGAAATAATGTATAATACCAAGATTCAAGATTTTTTTTATTTCACCCTGACACAGATCCAACAGGCTGTAATGAAATAATGACAATTTCATATACACAATATTTTTTCTAACTTAATTCTTTTTTTTTTAGAATTCTTTGTAATTTTGCAAGAAATATGCTTATCATTTTTCCTTTCATATATACCAGAGACGTAAATATCACGTCACGGGAAAATAGAATTTGTCTGCTATGTTTTACTGGAGTTGGATGCGAGTATCATTATTTATTTGTACGCCCAGATATATATGTAAGTCAAATTTGTAAAAAGTATATGCACCTAGTTATTATATATACATGTAACCCGTCTATTAATAAAATGAAAGGATAATTATCATTATGCAGTATTAGAGTACATGTATTATCAAATCTATCTATGTTCATCCAATTACTAGAAAGACATTTTAAAAATAATATGTAAATTTCAAACATCAGTTTGTAAAATATGTATATTGTAAAAATATGGAAATGATATGTTCTAAAATTTACATGTTATCATAAGTACCACAGTATGATTATTGTATTGAACGAACTTTTATGCGGTGTATACTACAAACTTTGTCTAAATGTATGAGAAATATGACAGTGAAAACTATATCTGATTCATATACCTGAGTTGACCCTATTTTTTACCTGTGTTAGTATCCGTATTGAAACAGACTATAACTAAACCTCAAAGAACTTCCTACATAAACACCTTCCTTTGTCTTTACCAGAGTTGGTGTTCGGGGAATGGGTTTAATCCTGTTTCTCCCAAAACTGAAAATCCAGGTAAACATTTTTTGGGAGAAA
Organism: Pecten maximus; assembly: GCF_902652985.1. Taxonomy (NCBI): domain Eukaryota; kingdom Metazoa; phylum Mollusca; class Bivalvia; order Pectinida; family Pectinidae; genus Pecten; species Pecten maximus. The sequence continues at coordinate 35,397,257 of NC_047024.1, read as the reverse complement.
CAGGATTTGTTTACACAGGGGTCTAATTATTAAGTAAACATAGAAGGTCATTATCTCTCTCATTTATTTATTGCAAAATTCAGGTAAATACAGGTAGATAGGTGATAGAACTACAAAAATGTCAATTTAATGTTATACTTTGAGACGTGAAATTATATATTAAATTTCATTGACATAATATATATGTAAATATATATTTCAAACACATTCTACACTTTAAAGAATTAAAAATAATACATATACATGTATATGTACTTTTTACTGATGATATCATACTGGTCGGTACAATGGATAACTAATATGCACTATTATCTTCAAAATACAATATAATAAGCACCACATATATACATTCATACATACATTACAAATGATTTATATCATAAATAAACCAATAGTTTACTTTCTCTGTATAATATTTGTACTGTATATAACAAAAGATGAATTTACATAAAGATGATACATTGTTAACATGTATTGTAATAAGTATGTTGCTCGGTCGCCATAGTTGATGTAGTCGATGTCGCCGTTGCGTAGAAGGGTTTTCAGTTGGGTCAAACGGTTGTCGGTATCTGCGTCTCTTCATCTTCGCTAGCCAAGGCTTCTGATTACGTTACACTCGCCGCAATTTTTGTTTACTGTGAAACCAAGCCTGGATGTAAAACGCGATTTAATTGGGTGCCCTGGGATTCCAGGGCGCGACGGTTTGAACACGACTATATCTGCCAAGGGTTCGTGTAGTGTAACGTAATCAGAAGCCTTGGCTAGCGAAGATGGCAGTCCTCCGGCAGCAAGCTGAAGACGGGTGATGTCGTTTGTAGCCTGGATTTCTTTGAGTACACGGATGAAGATGTAGATGTTTGGGTGTGCGTGTGGGATCCTCTTGGCTACTAGTAGTGGCAAAGGCTAGCATGCGTTGGTTGTCTGTTGTCGTCAAAGAGGAGGAATTGGTCACCGTTATTGGTTCGAGTCAATTCATCTTCCAAAATGATGTCTGCCAAGGATATCGGTAGCTTTTTTTGGTAGTAGTTTACTTCTGGAGTGGCCAGCGAAGATGGGTAAAGGGATGTCTTACAGATTGCGTAGGTGGGAAGCTGCTGAAGTAGTGGTCTGTCAGCTACCCAGTCCTGTGTTTGTAGTTTGGATACTTCTTCGTCGTAGATGTCGGGTATGGGGTTGAGTTCCTTCCTACACCTCTTCTTGATGCTGTTAATTATTTTCTTAACTCCCCCTTGGAAATGGTTTGGTGGGTGGCATGAAGCTTGGGTGCTCAATTTTCTTCATTAGCTTTAATTAGTGACAACATCTCTTCTGAGGTTGAACAAATATCTTAATTGGTACAGACAACATCTCTCCTGAAGATGAACATAGCCTAATTAGTGACACCTCTCCTGAAGTTGATAATTTGTAATATGGGGGATACATATAAAAATAAGTCAATTATATCAAAAATGTAAAGTATAAATAACTTCAAATAATTTATCATCTTATTAAATTGCACGTTTTATTTTCAAATTCAAACCATCTGTGAATATTATGTGTAAATCTATTATTTCTATTTATTTGTCAACTGATACATTCAGTAATAGACGCCTTAATTAACCTGTACAGGTAACAGGAACATTGATTTACCTGCACAGGTAGCAGTTAACTTAACTGTTGAAACAACACTCCTCTTATATTGTTTACATGAGTTTTTGGGAGAACCACTGAACCAGGATATATATTTTTCAGTTTTGGGAGAAACAGGATGACACCGGGGAATGAGCCGTCACAGGTGAAATAGTCGTGACATCTGGGACGTCCATGTCATGAAGAAATGATTCAAAGCGGCAGTGAGTGGACCGATAGTATAAGAAATGAATTATTTAGATTAGGTTTAGGATACTTATGGGAGATTGAACCCAGCGGTAACGAAACGAATATATTAAGTATTATTAAATCTAGAATACGTGATAATTTTCAACAACATTGTATGGAGTTAATAAATTCATCGTCTAAGTGTTCTTTGTACAAATATATTTGTGGAAATTTCCATCTTAAGCAGTACTTAACAAAACCCATTGGCCAACAAACTATAAAGGAAATCGCAAAAATTAGATTATCATCGCATAAGTTGTATATAGAATCTGGAAGATATAGAAATATTGAAAGAAATATTAGAATTTGTACATATTGTGACAGCGGTGATATTGAGGACGAGTATCATTTTATCATCAAATGTAATCATTTTATAGATATTAGAAAGCATTTTATCAAACTATATTACCATAAAAAAACCTAGTATGGCCAAATTTATACAACTTTTAACGACGGAATATAATAAAGATTTATGTAATTTAGGCAAATATATTTCTATCGGTTCAAAAAGACGGTTAAATGCTGTTTAATTGTTTAATGTAATAGAACGCTCTCTACACTAGCGAAGCGATCGTGTATGTGTGGTTTGTGTGTGCTTGTGAGTTACAATGTACTTTGTATTTGTATTGTATGTTATTTGTAATGTCTGCACTGTATATATATGCACTACTGATAAACCGTAAGGTTTAAAGTAATAAATGAATTGAATTGAATGTCAGGTGAGGATTGTGCCAGAAGATATAAGCAACAGTTCGTTCACTTTACGCTCTTTGTACGAGTGGTAATTAGCACCTGGCACGGACCTCCCGTGCTTAGCCCACCTGCCTTGTAACATCACCCCGTCGGTACCTGTATATAGGTATGGTACATCTATACCTATATAAAACATCACGAGTATACACCTCACATCACTCACCATGATCGACCAGACAAGATAAATAAAAACAAGCGTTTTATATTCTTATGACTGTCATGAGTGTTTGACAATGTCTACGATTAACCCATATTAGAGAGAAAATCTTCAAAATCGTCGTAGAAACAAATCACGATAACGAGAGTTCTACAAAATCGTAAATCAAACTCCAACTTCCATTGAATTAATTTGTTCTGTACTGGACGCTAGCCCTATTTTGCACAGTCGTTCGAACAGTTGAGCTATAATCGTAAAACAATAATGAATATTTATACATTAGAACCCAGGGAGCATATCTAAGTTAACTATTCTCAAGTGTCCCAACTCGGGCTTTTGTCTCAGTACGTAGTTTAATGTAACAGGTTAAGGACTCTCACTTTAATGTCTAGATTCGCTCAAGGTCGATGCTAAGTGTAAGGACTGTGTAGTTAAAGTCGACGGTGTTTCAAAGGATTTGAGCGCACAGGCAGACGAACTTAGGGAAGCTGTCACTGACCTACAATGTAGATCTATGAAATGTAACCTGGTGTTTTCTGGTCTGAAGGAATCTAGTGGGGAGCATACTGAATCATTGGTACGACAATTTATACAGAATGAGCTGTGGATTGACGATGTTCTGGAATTCGGCAACGTCCATCGGTTCGGTAGGCAACGTGGTAACAAACCTCGACCTATTGTAGCGCGTTTCCTATACCAACATCAACATGACATGGTATTGAGTAAGGCGTTTCGGTTAAAGGGCAAGCCTTATGGTATTAATGAAAAATTCCCCAAAGTCGTCGAGGTACGTAAAACACTATATCCCATCGCAAAGGAATTGCGACAGCGCAGACATAGTGTGAAGTTCGTCAGGGACAAAATGTTTGTCGATGGCAAACTCTATGACGGCAGTGTTACTGAGTGCAGGACCATGATAACACATCTTTTCAATCTTCTGCAACTAGGGATCGCGCATCATACAGCAGGAGAAGACAACGTGAGCCTTCTATGCCTGATGGGAGAGTGTCCTCCAGGCAGCCGCCATCTCAAGATCGCGTGACAGAAGTGTAGATGAGGATGAGACGTTAGAAAAGGTCGTCACCAGATAGGATATACACAGGCAATATTCCTTCACGTGAAATTCACGTGAAAAGGGCAAAAAAGTGAAATTCACGTGAAATTTTTCATGTGAAATTCATGTTCACGTGAAAAAAATATTCACGTGAAATTCACATGAAAAAATTCATGTGAATTTCACGTGAAATTTTCACGTGAAATTCACGTGAAAAAAAATTCACGCGAAATTCACGTGAAGAAATATTGCCTGTGTACAGGAGAACATATCCACTATTAAGATATGCTCCTGGAATATACACAGAGATTTTTGCAATAAAATCGTAAACAATGATTTTTAGGGAAATTTTGAAGGATGTGATATAGTTTTCCTTAGTGAGTGTTGGGTAAAGGATGATTTCTCAGTAAATGGGGTTGAATTTTCCCCGCCGTTCAAGAGAAGTAGATGTAAGGGAGGGGATATGATTTGCTTATTCAAACCATGGATTAAAGAGTACATTTCACTAGTTTCCGTTGAAGCTGATAGTGTCGTGTGGATTAAATTGGATGGTAAATTATTGGGTAATAACTTTGACACATACATATGTTTTGTTTATATTCCGCCAGAAAGAGCGACCTTTTACGATAATTATGACGTTGATATTTTTGAAATATTGGAATCAGACATTGCAACGTTTACTGGGTTAGGTAACGTTGATGTTACAGGGGATTTTAACAGTAGAACTGGTAGGGATGCAGATTTTATTTCCTTTGATGTATTGCCGAATACTATACATAACATTTTAGAGAGCTTTATATCATATGACGATGGGAATTACAGTCTTATTCGTAATTCTGAAGATGCAGTTATCAATCAATTTGGGCGTCGCTTACTAGAGATGTGCAGATCAACTGATTTTAGAATCATGAATGGTCGAACACTGGGTGACAGCAAGGGTAAAATAACATTTTATAACGCTTTAGGTACAAGCACCATATATCATTTACTTTCTCATAGTGATCATATGGATGATGTGAGGGATTTTAAAGTTGGAAACTTCAGTGACTTTTCTGACCATGCCCCGTTGTTTTTCAACTTGTCGGCATCTTTAAGTAATACTTGTAATTGTTGTGGCACTAGTGAACGGTGTAAAGTCAGTTCAGTATTATGGACAGAAGAGGCAAAATATAAACCTGCTGGAAAAATTGATGAGAATAAATCTTTAATAACCGCCTCATTAGATGAATTAGAGAATACTGCAGAAAGTATTGATTTATGCTTAGCGAGACGAACAATATACATTCTGTTTTTGATGAATTTTGTGTCAATGACAAATTTGTGTGTAAATGTGATTGTTCATGCCACCAGATGACTAAACGTAAGGTTCAAGAGCCAAATAAGCCGTGGTTTGATAGGAAATGCAAAAGATTGTATAATGAGTATAAAAATTCAATGCATTCGTTTAATAATTGTAGATCCCCTGGCAACAGAGAAATATTAGTTCGTCAAAAGAATAAGTACATTTGTATAAGGTTTACGAATCAAAGGTAAAACGTAATTATCTCCAAATGGAAGGAGATATGTTATACATATTAAAGACAAATGACCCCAAATCGTTTTATAAGCATTTTTCAAAAAGGAAGAATCGAAATGCAGGAAATTTATGCCTGGACCAGTTTTATGATTATTTTAAAGGTATCGCTAATAATACGGTTGAGGGTTCTGAAGTAAATTTGGATCAAATAAGAGATTATGAGTGTATATATCCTGAACTTGACAATGCTTTTAGCCTTGAAGAATTATTAGCTGCAATTAAGGGGTTGTCTAGAGGTAAGTCTCCAGGGCTAGACGGGATCCTTGATGAATATTTCATTGAGTACAGTGATGTTTTTGCACCAGTTTTATTGAAACTATTTAATACGATTTTACATGTTGGTTATTTTCCTAAAGCTTGGTCTGAAGGAGTTATCATCCCTTTGCACAAGAAAGGAGATAAAAATGACGTTAATAATTATAGGGGCATCACTTTGATTAGTCATATAGCAAAACTATTTACATCACTTTTGAATAAGCGTCTGTTAGAGTGGAGTAAGAGTGAGGGCGTCATATCTGATGCTCAATTTGGGTTTAAGCCAGGAAGTGGTACCAGAGACGCCATTTTTGTCCTTAATAATTTAATTACTAAAACATTACAGAGCAATAAAAGATTGTATTGTGTATTCGTTGATTACAGAAAAGCGTTTGATAGTATATCACATGGTAATTTATGGCTAAAGCTTTGGAAATCTGGGGTGAGAGGACGTTTGTTAAATGTTATCAAATCTGTATATAATAGTATCAAATCTTGTGTAAAATCACATGGCGAGATATCTCCTATGTATGACCTAGAGGTCGGTTTATTACAAGGCGAATCTTTGTCGAAGATAATGTTTTCCTTGTTTGTAAACGATATGGAATCAGAACTTATTGAATCTAATTGTCAAAGTTATCAAATACAGATGCTTAACCTTTTCTTGATCATGTACGCAGACGATACTATTTTGTTCTCTGAAGATATTGATGACCTTCAAAATATGCTTGACTTCTTGAAACGATATTCTGATCGATGGAATTTGTCCGTCAGTGTAGATAAAACAAAGATTGTGATATTTAGAAAAAATAAGCGTTTGTTTCCGAATGAACAATGGAAATATGATGGTAAAGTTATTGAAGTAGTAGACCAGTTTTGTTATTTGGGTTTAGTTTTTAATTACAATGGTAAGTTTACAATAGCACAAAATAATATTGCTATACAAGGCAGAAAATCATATTATCTTCTTAATCGTAAAATGAAAAAGTTTATATTAAATGAAAATACAAAACTGTCATTGTTTGATACATACGTATCATGTATTCTGAATTACGCTTGTGAGGTGTGGGGCTATAACACTGCGCCACAGGTTGAAAAACTACACTTGACGGTTTTTAAGTCGATTTTGGGCGTTAAAAGATCTGTTAACAATTCTATGGTTTATTTTGAGCTAGGACGTTTTCCTTTTTATATAACGAGAAAGATTTTTATTGTTAAATATTGGCTACAACTATTGAAGACTGAAAACTGTATATTGAGGGATTGCTATAATGAATTATTTGAACTTAACATTAAAAGCCTAATAGCAAAGCAAATTTGAAAAATGACTTATGTTCACTTGGTTTTGGCGATGTATGGTATGCACAGAACGTACCAAATAAAGAAATATTTATGTTATTGTATAAACAACGTTTACAAGATATTTTTATCCAAGAAATGAGAGCTAGTTTAGAAAGTTCTTCTAAGTGCATCATATATAAACACATCGTTGATACGTTTAGCATACAGGACTATCTCAGTAAACCATTAACTTTCAAAATAAAACGAATTATATCCAAATACAGATTAGATGCTCATTCGTTGAATATTGAAACTGGTAGATACAGTGGTATCCCTACACCCCAAAGGCTGTGTACTTTGTGTGATAATCATGAAGTTGAGGATGAAGTCCATTTTATTTTGTTATGTCCAAAGTATTTGGATTTAAGGGTGAAGTATTTAAAACCATATTTTTATCGCCGTCCATCTGTTTTCAAAATGACTGAATTGTTCTGTAGTACCAATGTAAAAACTTAAGAAATTTTGGAAAATATTTAATTCAGGCAACGGCCAAAAGGAAGTCACTGTTACTTAGTTAATAAGTATTTATATATTTAATTAATAGTTAATTAATTAGTAATTGCACAACAGTTTTTTCTTTATCAGAACCTTCTAGAGAAAATATGTCTAGGAATATAATTTCAAGTATGTGATTGTCTTTTTATGTCTTAAAAATTCGTGTAGTTTAAAATTGCAATTGTAATATTGTAATTATATGATATACACTTTTTGTGATGGCAAAAAATATTAACACATGCTTTATTGAAATGTATAATACTTTGTGTTACATTGGCTGTGTTCTCCGCCGTCTTGCACAAATGTAAAATGTTGTAATATGTATGTATATTGTCATCCTATATGCTATTTGCATACGGAATAAAATAATTGAAATGCTCGTTGTACGAGTGGTAATTAGCACCTGGTACGGACCTCCCGTGCTTAGCCCACTTGCCTTGTAACATCACCCGTCGGTACCTGTACATAGGTATGGTACATCTATACCTATATAAAACATCACGAGTATACACCTCACATCACTCACCATGATCGACCAGACAAGATAAATAAAAACAAGCGTTTTATATTCTTATGACTGCCACGAGTGTTTGACAATGTCTACGATTAACCCATATTAGAGAGAAAATCTTCAAAATCGTCGTAGAAACAAATAACGATAACGAGAGTTCTACAAAATCGTAAATCAAACTCCAACTTCCATTGAATTAATTTGTTCCGTACTGGACGCTAGCCCTATTTTGCACAGTCGTTCAAACAGTTGAGCTATAATCGTAAAACAATAATGAATATTTATACATTAGAACCCAGGGAGCATATCTAAGTTAACTATTCTCAAGTGTCCCAACTCGGGCTTTTGTCTCAGTACGTAGTTTAATGTAACAGGTTAAGGACTCTCACTTTAATGTCTAGAATCGCTCACCTGGATATTTCAACATGGCAAAATATTCTAATTTTGGTTACATTTGAAATATTTTCTTACTCTTTAAGCTGCCTCTTCCAACAATGGTCCAAATTAAACTGAATGTGGAAAAAGCAGCAGAAAGATAAAAAAAAAAAAAAAAAAATGCTTTATGACCTCTGTTGGACCCTTTCCCTCCGGCCTCTGGGGAACCTCACTTCTCATTTATACAACATTAATTCTCCTTTGGACAATAATGTTTCGAATCATTCATCGAAATTCAGTCTATCATGCAGGACTAGTAGTGATTGAAAGGATTTGTCCATATTTCCCCTATATGGACTCCGCCCTTCCGACCCCATGGGAGCCACTCCCTCCATTTATACAACATTATATCTCCTGTGTCCAATAATTCTCCGGACCAAATTTCATCAGAATCCACTCAGACGTTCAGGACTAGTAGCGATTTCAAGGAAATGTTGGATGACGGACCCTGCGCCCTGCCATAAGCTGACCGGCCAGGGCCAGGTAAGGTAATAATTTAATTCCAGGACCCAGGAACCAACTACAACCCTATGGGTGACGTTTTATGTGGGGATTTGCGTGGGAAGTCCATATGGTCTGGTGGTGCTAAACTTGTGAAGGCTAGCACATTCACTTATAAAAAACGCAATCAATTATTTCAAACTCCATATAAGGTAAGTATTAGGCTGAAAGAGGTGAGCCATACCCCACCAATACCTTGCTGTGTGATTTCCTCTGAGTAAGCAGAGCCTACAGCCCTGTCATGGCAGTTGACCGTTACATTGCATCTTTATTTTGCGAATGGTTGCTGTGTTACGGCCTTATGGGTCCCAAACTAAATCTATGTAATGACCCAGTGTTTTAGTCTGTTTACATGCTATAACCCAGGTTATAGTCCACACGTCCCAAGGACAGGCTCAGACTCTGGGGCTTCCACCCTTTGTGCCCCGACCAAATGTTTCAATGTCATATGGACCTCTTTTATACAAGAGGCCCAGGGGCCTTAACGGTCATCTGACTCTAAAGACCCTTGTACAATTGTACCATACATACTCAGTAGCAAGTCTAGTGGCACACTAATGGCCATGGCGGCCATTGTGGATTTCTGACTGACCCGATAAATAAACAACACTTGGTAAGGATCATCTCAGGATCATTTCAGCTAAGTTAGAGCTGAATGCCACTGGTGGAACTTGAGAAGAAGTTTGAAATAGTTGTTTAGGAAAACCATGATTGCACAATCTTGTTACAAAATGGCCGCGTGGCTGCTATGTCAAAGTTTTAACGAGGCCGAAAAAAACCAACACTTTGTTAGCTCCCCTTCCTTAATATCCTCAACAATTTCCTGTTCAATGGTACGAGTGGAACTGGAGAAGAAGTTTAAAATATGTTTTTCAAGATGGCGGTCATATCGGCCATCTTGGATTTCAGACAGACCCGAAAAATAACAACACTTGGTCAGGACCATCCCAGCATCATTTCAGGCAAGTTTCAGCTCAATCCCACTGGTGGAATTTGAGAAGAAGTTTGAAATACGTGTTGTTCAGGAAAACCATGATTGTGCAATCATGTTATAAAATGGCCGCCATGGCTGCCATGTCAAAGTTTTTACGAAGCCGGAAAATAACAACACTTTGTTGACTCTCTTTCCAAAACATCATCACCAATTTCCAGCTCAGTGGCACTAGTGGAACTGGAGAATTTTAAAATTTGTTTTTCAAGATGGCTGCCATGGCGGCCATCTTGGATTTCTGACTGACCCGATAAATAACAACACTTGGCCAGGACCATCTCAGGATCATTTCTGGTAAGTTACAATTGAATCCCACTTGAGAAGAAGTTTGAAATATGTGTTGTGCAGGAAAACCATTGTTGCGCAATCATGTCACAAAATGGCCACCGTGGCTGCAATGTCAAAGATTTTACGAGGCAGAAAATTAACAACACTTTGTTGGCTCTCCTTCCTTAACATCCTCACCAATTTCCAGCTCAATGGCACCAGTGGAACTGGAGAAGAAGTTTAAAATGTGTTTTCAAGATGGCTGCCTTGGCGACTATCTTGGATTTCTGACCGACCCAATAAATAACAACACTTGGCCAGGACCATCTCAGAATCATTTCTGGTAAGTAATAGCTTAATCCCACAAGTGGAATTTGAGAAGAAGTTTGAAATAGGTGTTGTTCAGGAAAACGATGATTGCGCAATCATGTTACAAAATGGCCACCATGGCTGCAATGTCAAAGATTTTACGAGGCAGAAAATTAACAACACTTTGTTGGCTCTCCTTCCTTAACATCCTCACCAATTTCCAGCTCAATGGCACCAGTGGAACTGGAGAAGAAGTTTAAAATGTGTTTTCAAGATGGCTGCCTTGGCGACTATCTTGGATTTCTGACCGACCCAATAAATAACAACACTTGGCCAGGACCATCTCAGAATCATTTCTGGTAAGTAATAGCTTAATCCCACAAGTGGAATTTGAGAAGAAGTTTGAAATAGGTGTTGTTCAGGAAAACGATGATTGCGCAATCATGTTACAAAATGGCCACCATGGCTGCCATGTCAAAGTTTTCACGAAGCCGGAAAATAACATTTTGTTGGCTCTCCTTCCTTAACATCCTCACCAATTTTCAGCTCAATGGCACCTGTGAAACTGGAGAAGAAGTTTAAAATGTGTTTTTCAAGATGGTTGCCATGGCGGTCATCTTGGATTTCTGACTGACCTGAAAAATAACAACACTTGGTCAGGACCATCTCAGGATAATTTCTGGTAAGTTACAGCTGAATCCCACTGATGGAATTTGAGAAATAGTTTGAAATAGGTGTTGTTCAGAAGAACCATGATTGCGCAATCATGTTACAAAATGGCCGCCATGGCTGCCATGTCAAAGTTTTTACGAAGCCGAAAAATAACAACACTTGTTCAGGACCATCCCAGGATCATTTCAGGCAAGTTTCAGCTCAATCTCACCAGTGGAACGTGAGAAGAAGTTTCAAATGTGTATTTAAAATGGCGGCTGTGGCGGCCATCTTGGATTTCAGACTGACCCGAAAAATAACAACACTTGGTCAGGACCATCCTAGCATCATTTCAGGCAAGTTTCAGCTCAATCCCACTGGTGGAACTTGAGAAGAAGTTTGAAATGTGAAAAGTTTACGCACGGCGCACGACGACGGACAAAACATGATGACTATAGGTCATCCTGACCCTTCGGGTCAGATGACCTAATAAAAGCCAATCACATTTCTGCTTTCATTGTTGCCTTAACCATTCTGCTAGAAATAGTACTATTCTCGGATCGGAAGTCTGATTGAGTATATATGTTAAGTGATCATGATAGTTTTTTCAATATATTTTCATATGCTATATATACGAAGCTGATACTTCAGACTTGCTAATTCAGGGACAGGCTCAGACTCTGGGGCTTATGCAATTGTGATAATACTAGCTATTCCACCCTTTGCACCCCGACCAAATGTTTCAACTTCATATGGACCTTTTTTATATAAAATAACCATTCTGCTAGAAATAGTACTATTCTCGGATCTGAAGTCTGTTTGAGTACGTATGTTATGTGATCATGACAGGTTTTTTTCCCAATATATTTTCATATGCTATACGAAGTTGATACTTCAGACTCGCTAATTCATTGAAGTTTGATGATCTACCATATCACCTTGTTTTAACATACAACCATTACTTGAATTATATCGCGCAACTCTTAATTACTTCCTAAGATGCGGAAATCCTATCCTACACACATGTAATATCAATCTAATTAAAATCTAGATGGTCATTCTCACTACGTTACATGAACATCCAACAACATCCCATAAGGGGTCACGTTCTGATGACCTCTGAGATGTGTGTATTTCACTTTCAGGGCGAATTGTCCAATTTTTCGATGCTATCAAAGCAAAACATTTCGAAACAAATTGAAAGATTATGCAAGCTATGCACTCTAGTCATGCTAATTCGGACATATAAAATTCACTTCCAAAATTATGGAAGTAGTCACCCCGACGTGACCCCTTATGGGGAGGGGGTACTGTCCAGGTTTGTCCTCCGTGTATAATAACTGGCATACATGCACGCATACACGTTACTTCAAAGTTGTCCAATACCAATAATTTATCTCAACAGCCAACATATTCTGCTTGACCACAAATCTCAAATCACATTTATGACATCCATGTTTCTGACCAGCAAAGGCTTATTTCTGCGTATAGTGCGCAGTGGATTTTTTCACTTGTCAATTTATTTTTTGAAAAGTGTGCATTATATGCTCAAATTTATGGTACATATGAACAAGAAGCCCAGAGGGCCTGTATCACCCACCTGGTTGGATTTGACCAAGCGTCAAAACAATGTTCATGTTCAATTCGTTAATATCTATATTTGTCAAACAATGCTATATAATGTATATGGTTATGGGGTTGGGATCTCAGCGGCTTCATAAATACAAGGGCCCAATGGGCTCGAATCACTCACTTGCAATGCAGTGATCCTTTCATATATGGATCCTGTTGTTATTTCAGGAGTCTTTTAAGTCTTTTGGCGTATTAAATTCTTAAATCATGTTCAGATGACCCTTAAAACATTGAATGTAGGTCAAGGCCATTGATTTGCTCAAATATTGTAGCCCTTCATCGCAGCATGGTACAGGGCCAATATCACATCTCTGGGCCTTTTGGTTATTCAGAAGTCATCTAAAGATTTTAGCATATTTGACCCCTATGACCTTGAATGTAGGTCAAGGTCATTCATTTGAACAAACTTGGTAACCCTTCACCCCAGCATGCTACAGACCCAATATCAACTCCCTGGGAGTCTTGGTTATTGAGAAGATTTTAGCCTATTCTACCCCTGTGACCTTGAATGAAGTTCAATGTCATTCATTTGAACAAACTTGGTAGCCCTTCACCCTAGCATGCTACAAACCCAATACCATCTCCCCGAGATGCTTCGTTATTGAGAAGAAGTCGTTGGAATATTTAATCCTATTCAACCCCTGTGACTGAGGTCATTCATTTGAACAAACTTGGTAGCCCTTTACCTGCACATGCCACAGAAACAATATCAACTTCCTGGGACTCTTGGTTATTGAGAAGAAGTCGTTTAAAGAATTCACTCTATTTGACCCCTGTGACCTTGAATGTAGGTCGAGGTCATTCAGTTGAACAAACTTGGTAGCCCTTCACCCTAGCATGCTACAGGCCTAATATCAACTCCCTGGCACTCTTGGTTATTGAGAAGAAGTCGTTTAAACATTTCAGCTTATTTAACCCCTCTTGAATGAAGGTCAAGGTCATTCATTAGAACAAACTTGGTAGCCCTTTACCCAAGCATGCTACAGACCCAATATCAAGTCCCTGGTTATTGAGAAGAAGTTGTTTAAATCTAAAAGTTGACGACGGCCAGCCAGCGGAAGGACAACGCCGGGCCACAGCATAAGCTCATTTGCACTTCGGGTAGATGAGCTAATAACCAAGAAACTAAGACCCTAGGGGTGGGGAAAGACCCCAGGGCCTATTTTTAGATCATGATTGTGTTTATCTCTTTATGCCCAACAATGCTATACATGGTTATAGGGGGGGATCTCAATGGTTTCAAACATATATCAAAGAACTTAATAAGTCCCTAGGGATGGGGAAAGACCCCAGAGCCTATTTTTAGATCATGATTGTGTTTATCTCTTTATGCCCAATAATGCTATACATGGTTATAAGGAGGGGATCTCAATGGTTTCAAAAGTACATTGTATATAAAAGAACTTATTAAAATCATAGGGATGGGGAAAGACCCCACGGCCTATTTTTATATCATGATTGTGTTTATCTCTTTATGCCCAACAATGCTATACATGGTTATAAGGACTTAGGAGGGGATCTCAATGGTTTCAAAAGTACATTGTATATAAAAGAACTCAAGTCTCTAGTGATGGGGAAAGACCCCAGGGCCTATTTTTAGATCATGATTGTGTTTATATCTTTATGCCAACAATGCTATATATGGTTATAGGGTGGGATCTCAATGGTTTCAAACATATATCAAGGACTTAATAAGTCTCTAGGGGTGGGGAAAGACCCCAGGGCCGATTTTTAGATCATGATTGTGTTTATATCTTTATGCCAACAATGCTATATATGGTTATGGGGTGGGGATCTCAAGGGTTTAAACTAGTAGCAATTTAAAGGATTTAGCTCAATATCCGCTATTGGGCCCTGCCCCTCCAGGCCCTTGGGGAGCCTCACCCTCAGTTTACACAACATTAGATCACATTTGGCCAATGGTGCTCTAGATCAAATTTCATCAAAATCCATTCAGGCATTCAGGACTAGTAGCAGTTTAAAGGATTTACCTCAATTTCCCCTAATGGGCCCCACCCCTCCGGCCCAAGGGGAGCCACAGCCTCCATTTATACAACACTTGATCCCCTTTGCCAAATAATGCTCCAGACTAAATTTCATCAAAATCCATTTAAGCGTTCAGGACTAGTAGGGATTTAAAGGATTTACCTCAATTTTCCATACATGTACTGTGCCCCGCCCATCTTGCCCCAGGGGAGCCACACCCTCCGTTTATACAAAGATTGATCCCCTTTGCCCAATTATGTTTCAGACCAAATTTCATCAAAATCCATTCAGGCGTTCAGGACTAGTAGCGATTTAAAAAAAAAAGTTGACAGATGGACGCCGGACAACAGATGCAGGACATAAGCTCACAAGACCTTCGGTCCAGGTGAGCTAAAAAAACATAGCTGAGTGCAGAAGTCAATGTCTTCAATTGTAAATACTGTATCTATATTCAAAAATTCCCAAAAATTTGAAAAGCACACTTTTTTTTGTGTCTTTATTTTACCTTTATTCAACAGTTTTAATATTTTTAAATACAATAGATTTTAATCCCATAAACATTTCATAATATATAAATCTTACATCATACAAATGAAAACAATGTACATATATGTATGTCATTTCTTTTTGCTGATTTTTTTCGTGTCCTTGATCTCAAATTGATCCAGAATCTCCTCAATAATGTCCTCGCGTGCTGTCTCTTGCAGTTTTTTGTTCAGGAAGTCCATATCTTCACCGCCTTTAAAGAATGTGTCAATATTAAACAGATTCTCATGCAATCTGTGGTCTGTGATGCGATCCTGATTGAAGTTATAAGTGCGAATTTTCTCTGACCTAGCAGCTGAGCCGACCTGTAATTGTCTTTGAGCTTTATACTCTAACACCTGTGCTTTCAGATGACGGGCATATACCCTGAAACATTACAAACAAGCCAATAGGATGGTTGTCAGTGTTAATCAGAATCATCTTTAACATCATTTAACTATATAATATACACATCTCAGTAACCGAAGAATATGATGATATTAAAAAAGATCATCAATTCTTTCTTCCTAAAGTTAGGAACATTTTGATGCGAGTTTTATAACAACTGACCTGAGTAAGTAATAACTGTATTGATACCAAGTCAATAAAGACTATATATTCCTGACCAGTAGGATATCTATTTAACAGGAAGACTCCAGGTTTATCATTGAAACAAGAACAATATGATTCAAAGGATATATATCAAACCGGTATAGAGCCAATAGTCACTTAACTTTCTCTAGAGTCAAAGATAACTTACTTTGTCCTAAGTTGCTCCATAGCAATAACCTTGTTGATGACCTGTGACCTTTCCCTTTGACAATACACTACTATTCCTGAATAACAAAAACAAGGTTTAACCATAACAATTGTTATTATCAAGTGAATATGTTTGTAGGCATACCGGTGTAGCAAGTTTCAAAGAAATCAGTTGTAAAATGAAGGAGGAGGTCTCTGGACAAAAAATTGAATACTGAAATAAACAAAGGGCAGTAACTTTTGCAGAAACAGTCATTTCAGAATTCTTTTCTGGGAGACACAACTTCATATCAGGATCATAATGTATTCCACGTTTAAAAGAGTCCAATTGAAAAATGAAGGAGATCTCTGGACAAAAATTAACTAATAAACTTTTTTCAAAATAGTTGAACCAAAATTCTTTTCAGGGAAACACCCTCATGATCATAATGTATACAAAATTTCAACAATATCAGTTGAACAAGAGGCCCATGGGCCTTAACGATCACCTGAGTTATGAAATAATTCAGTTATTTTTACCCTTTTTGCCCCACCCATCAGCCCAGGGGGTCAGTCAGGACCAACATGCTTATTTGATCAATGAATTACAATAGGGGCAAACCTGAGACCCAAGGGTCATGCACCCCAAGAACCTTCCAACTATGAAGAGTATTTGCTTCTACCTTATTCAGGTCTTGAGAAGAAGATTTTTAAATATCAGTTAATTTTACCCCTTTTGGGAGCCAAAATGGGTTAATATTAACTAATATTTAAAAATCTTCTTCTCAGGGGATTTATACAAAATACAGGATGGTCCCTACCCCTCAGGGGATTTATACAAAATACAGGATGGTCCCTACCCCTGGGGGGTAGGGACCATATAATTCCAAAATTTGGTTGACTTTTGGCTGTGAAAGAATTCTGCACAATTTCAGTGAAATTAGTTCAAGGGTTTCTGAGAAGTTGAAAATGTAATTTTTTACAGAGGGATGACACATGGCGATAGACAAAAGGCAATAAGAATAATTCAAGTTCAAATTTTCCATTTTACAAGCCTATCTCTCAGGTGATATAACAAGAGGCCCAATGGTCCTGTATCGCTCACCTGGCTCTACCGCAACTTTGAAGTTGATTGAGGTCATTTCTACACATACTATGCTGATTACCTCTTTATTCAAATATCAGTGTATGCTGGGTTTAGTCATATCAATAAATGTTCTAGTCCTTCATTCCAGTATAATATTTGCCTAATATCAGATTTCAGAGACTCTTGGCTATCACAAAATTATTGTTTACACATTTAAGCCGATTTCACCCCTGTGACCATGAATGTAGGTCAAGGTAATTTATTTGAACAAACTTCATAGCCCTTCACCCTAACATGCTACATGCCTAATATAAAGTCCCTACGCCTCTAGGTTATTGATAAGAAGTCATTTGAAGATTATAGCCTATTTGACCCATGTGACCTTGAATGAAGGTCAAGGTCATTCATTTGAACAAACTTAGTAGCCCTTCATCCCAGCATGCTACAGGCCCAATATCAAGTCCCTTGGCATCTTGGTTATTGGGAAGAAGTTGTTCGAAGGTAATAGCCTATTCCACCCATGTGACCTTGAATGAAGGTCAAGGTCATTTATTTGAACAAACTTGGTAGCCCTTCACCCCAGCATGCTACAAGCCCAATATCAAGTCCCTGAGCCTCTTGGTTATTGAGAAGAAGTCGTTGGAAGATTATAGCCTTTTTGACCCATGTGACCTTGAATGAAGATCAAGGTCATTTATTTGAACAAACCTGGTAGCCCTTCACCCCAGCATACTACAGACTTAATATCAAGTCCCTACACCTCTTGGTTATTGAGAAGAAGTTGTTTGAAGATTATAGGCTATTTGACCCATGTGACCTTGAATGAAGGTCAAGGTCATTTATTTGAACAAACTTGGTAGCCCTTTATCCCAGCATGCTACAGGCCCAATATCAAGTCCCTGGGCCTCTTGGTTATTGAGAAGAAGTTGTTTTAATGAAAAGCTGACGCCGGACGGACGGATAGACGGACGGATGGATAGACGGACGGACGGACGACGGACGCTGCACCACGGCATAAAAATGAAGGAGGAGATCGACATAGAGACAAATTTAAAGTTAATGCCGGACAGACGATGCCATGCCATAATACTCTCCTAAAATTTGACAGGCATATGAAATTTGATAACTTTTCTTGAGAGATACAAAATAAAGCTAAAGAGACATTAGCTTAAAAGATTATGGAACACGGTCTTAAAACATCAAATTCAATATATGTACCTGAAAACAGATGTAACAGTGTTAGCAGATTACAGCAGTAGGTATAATAACATCACTAGATTACAGCAATATTACCTGTAGGTATAACAACATCACTAGATTACAGCAAAATTACCTGTAGGAAGGTGTGTTAGTCTCACAGCACTTTCTGTTTTGTTCACATGTTGTCCACCTTTTCCTGTAGCTGTAGTCGTCTCTACTTTAATCTCCTTAGGGTCTATCATCATATCAATCTGAAACAATACCAACACCTCTCGTTCATATCAATCTGAAACAATACCAACAACTCTCGTTCATATCAATCTGAAACAATACCAACACCTCTCGTTCATAGTAACTGAAACAATACCAACACCTCTCGTTCATAGTAACTGAAACAATACCAACACCTCTCATTCATAGTAACTGAAACAATACCAACACCTCTCGTTCATATCAATCTGAAACAATACCAACAACTCTCGTTCATAGTAACTGAAACAATACCAACACCTCTCGTTCATATCAATCTGAAACAATACCAACACCTCTCGTTCATAGTAACTGAAACAATACCAACACCTCTCATTCATAGTAACTCAAACAATACCAACACCTCTCGTTCATATCAATCTGAAACAATACCAACAACTCTCGTTCATAGTAACTGAAACAATACCAACACCTCTCGTTCATATCAATCTGAAACAATACCAACAACTCTCGTTCATAGTAACTGAAACAATACCAACACCTCTCGTTCATATCAATCTGAAACAATACCAACAACTCTCGTTCATAGTAACTCAAACAATACCAACACCTCTCGTTCATATCAATCTGAAACAATACCAACACCTCTCGTTCATAGTAACTGAAACAATACCAACACCTCTCATTCATAGTAACTGAAACAATACCAACACCTCTCGTTCATATCAATCTGAAACAATACCAACAACTCTCGTTCATAGTAACTGAAACAATACCAACACCTCTCGTTCATATCAATCTGAAACAATACCAACAACTCTCGTTCATAGTAACTCAAACAATACCAACACCTCTCGTTCATATCAATCTGAAACAATACCAACACCTCTCGTTCATAGTAACTGAAACAATACCAACACCTCTCATTCATAGTAACTGAAACAATACCAACACCTCTCGTTCATATCAATCTGAAACAATACCAACAACTCTCGTTCATAGTAACTGAAACAATACCAACACCTCTCGTTCATATCAATCTGAAACAATACCAACAACTCTCGTTCATAGTAACTCAAACAATACCAACACCTCTCGTTCATATCAATCTGAAACAATACCAACACTTCTCGTTCATAGTAACTGAAACAATACCAACACCTCTCGTTCATATCAATCTGAAACAATACCAACACCTCTCGTTCATAGTAACTGAAACAATACCAACACCTCTCGTTCATAGTAACTGAAACAATACCAACACCTCTCGTTCATAGTAACTGAAACCTCTGGTTTATTGTAACTGGAACATGAATTATAACATCAACTCAATGCCATTCTTTATCTATTTATCAACTAACATTGGCTTTTTCTAAATCATTGAACAATTGTAGCCGAGGACTGTGGTTGATGTAGTTTGAAAAAGGATAACCTTACTGTTCACATATTTCACAGGTATCTAAACTTGTTGCCAGGGATGAGATAAATCGATCTTGATGTCATGGTAGGACAAGTTTACCTCAGTAGGTTGTGGTAGGACAAGTTTACCTCAGTAGGTTGTGATAGGACTACTTACCTCAGTAGGTTGTGGTAGGACTACTTACCTCAGTAGGTTGTGGTAGGACTACTTACCTCAGTAGGTTGTGGTAGACTACTGACCTCAGTAGGTTGTGGTAGGACTACTTACCTCAGTAGGTTGTGGTAGGACTACTTACCTCAGTAGGTTGTGGTAGGACTACTTACCTCAGTAGGTTGTGGTAGGACTACTTACCTCAGTAGGTTGTGGTAGGACTACTTACCTCAGTAGGTTGTGATAGGACTACTGACCTCAGTAGGTTGTGATAGGACTACTTACCTCAGTAGGTTGTGGTAGACTACTTACCTCAGTAGGTTGTGGTAGGACTACTTACCTCAGTAGGTTGTGGTAGACTACTTACCTCAGTAGGTTGTGGTAGGACTACTTACCTGAGTAGGTTGTGATAGGACTACTTACCTCAGTAGGTTGTGGTAGGACTACTTACCTCAGTAGGTTGTGGTAGGACTACTTACCTCAGTAGGTTGTGGTAGGACTACTTACCTCAGTAGGTTGTGATAGGACTACTGACCTCAGTAGGTTGTGGTAGGACTATTTACCTCAGTAGGTTGTGGTAGGACTACTTACCTCAGTAGGTTGTGATAGGACTACTTACCTCAGTAGGTTGTGGTAGACTACTTACCTCAGTAGGTTGTGGTAGGACTACTTACCTCAGTAGGATGTGGTAGGACTACTTACCTCAGTAGGTTGTGGTAGACTACTTACCTCAGTAGGTTGTGATAGGACTACTTACCTCAGTAGGTTGTGGTAGACTACTTACCTCAGTAGGTTGTGGTAGGACTACTTACCTCAGTAGGTTGTGGTAGACTACTTACCTCAGTAGGTTGTGATAGGACTACTTACCTCAGTAGGTTGTGGTAGACTACTTACCTCAGTAGGTTGTGGTAGGACTACTTACCTCAGTAGGTTGTGGTAGGACTACTTACCTCAGTAGGTTGTGGTAGGACTACTTACCACAGTAGGTTGTGGTAGGACTACTTACCTCAGTAGGTTGTGATAGGACTATACTTACCTCAGTAGGTTGTGGTAGGACTACTTACCTCAGTAGGTTGTGGTAGGACTACTTACCTCAGTAGGTTGTGGTAGGACTACTTACCTCAGTAGGTTGTGGTAGGACTACTTACCTCAGTAGGTTGTGGTAGGACTACTTACCTCAGTAGGTTGTGGTAGACTACTTACCTCAGTAGGTTGTGATAGGACTACTTACCTCAGTAGGTTGTGGTAGGACTACTTACCTCAGTAGGTTGTGGTAGGACTACTTACCTCAGTAGGTTGTGGTAGGACTACTTACCTCAGTAGGTTGTGGTAGGACTACTTACCTCAGTAGGTTGTGGTAGACTACTTACCTCAGTAGGTTGTCGTAGGACTACTTACCTCAGTAGGTTGTGGTAGGACTACTTACCTCAGTAGGTTGTCGTAGGACTACTTACCTCAGTAGGTTGTGGTAGGACTACTTACCTCAGTAGGTTGTGGTAGGACTACTTACCTCAGTAGGTTGTGGTAGGACTACTTACCTCAGTAGGTTGTGGTAGACTACTTACCTCAGTAGGTTGTGGTAGGACTACTTACCTCAGTAGGTTGTGGTAGGACTACTTACCTCAGTAGGTTGTGGTAGGACTACTTACCTCAGTAGGTTGTGGTAGGACTACTTATCTCAGTAGGTTGTGGTAGACTACTTACCTCAGTAGGTTGTGATAGGACTACTTACCTCAGTAGGTTGTGGTAGACTACTTACCTCAGTAGGTTGTGGTAGACTACTTACCTCAGTAGGTTGTGGTAGGACTACTTACCTCAGTAGGTTGTGGTAGACTACTTACCTCAGTAGGTTGTGGTAGGACTACTTACCTCAGTAGGTTGTGATAGGACTACTTACCTCAGTAGGTTGTGGTAGGACTACTTACCTCAGTAGGTTGTGGTAGGACTACTGACCTCAGTAGGTTGTGGTAGGACTACTTACCTCAGTAGGTTGTGGTAGGACTACTGACCTCAGTAGGTTGTGGTAGGACTACTTACCTCAGTAGGTTGTGGTAGGACTACTTACCTCAGTAGGTTGTGGTAGGACTACTTACCTCAGTAGGTTGTGGTAGACTACTTACCTCAGTAGGTTGTGGTAGACTACTTACCTCAGTAGGTTGTGGTAGACTACTGACCTCAGTAGGTTGTGGTAGGACTACTTACCTCAGTAGGTTGTGGTAGGACTACTTACCTCAGTAGGTTGTGGTAGGACTACTTACCTCAGTAGGTTGTGGTAGACTACTTACCTCAGTAGGTTGTGGTAGGACTACTTACCTCAGTAGGTTGTGGTAGGACTACTTACCTCAGTAGGTTGTGATAGGACTACTTACCTCAGTAGGTTGTGGTAGGACTACTGACCTCAGTAGGTTGTGGTAGGACTACTTACCTCAGTAGGTTGTGGTAGGACTACTTACCTCAGTAGGTTGTGGTAGGACTACTTACCTCAGTAGGTTGTGGTAGGACTACTTACCTCAGTAGGTTGTGGTAGGACTACTGACCTCAGTAGGTTGTGGTAGGACTACTTACCTCAGTAGGTTGTGATAGGACTACTTACCTCAGTAGGTTGTGGTAGGACTACTTACCTCAGTAGGTTGTGGTAGGACTACTAACCTCAGTAGGTTGTGGTAGGACTACTGACCTCAGTAGGTTGTGGTAGACTACTTACCTCAGTAGGTTGTGATAGGACTACTTACCTCAGTAGGTTGTGGTAGGACTACTTACCTCAGTAGGTTGTGGTAGACTACTTACCTCAGTAGGTTGTGGTAGGACTACTTACCTCAGTAGGTTGTGGTAGGACTACTTACCTCAGTAGGTTGTGGTAGACTACTTACCTCAGTAGGTTGTGGTAGGACTACTTACCTCAGTAGGTTGTGGTAGGACTACTTACCTCAGTAGGATGTGATAGGACTACTTACCTCAGTAGGTTGTGATAGGACTACTTACCTCAGTAGGTTGTGGTAGGACTACTTTACCTCAGTAGGTTGTGGTAGGACAATTTACCTCAGTAGGTTGTGGTAGGACTACTTACCTCAGTAGGTTGTGGTAGGACTACTTACCTCAGTAGGTTGTGGTAGGACAATTTTACCTCAGTAGGTTGTGGTAGGACTACTTACCTCAGTAGGTTGTGGTAGGACTACTTACCTCAGTAGGTTGTGGTAGGACTACTTACCTCAGTAGGTTGTGGTAGGACTACTTACCTCAGTAGGTTGTGGTAGGACTACTTACCTCAGTAGGTTGTCGTAGGACTACTTACCTCAGTAGGTTGTGGTAGACTACTTACCTCAGTAGGTTGTCGTAGGACTACTTACCTCAGTAGGTTGTGATAGGACTACTTACCTCAGTAGGTTGTGGTAGGACTACTTACCTCAGTAGGTTGTGGTAGGACTACTTACCTCAGTAGGTTGTGATAGGACTACTTACCTCAGTAGGTTGTAGTAGACTACTTACCTCAGTAGGTTGTGGTAGGACTACTTACCTCAGTAGGTTGTGATAGGACTACTTACCTCAGTAGGTTGTGGTAGACTACTTACCTGAGTAGGTTGTGGTAGACTACTTACCTCAGTAGGTTGTGATAGGACTAATTACCTCAGTAGGTTGTGGTAGGACTACTTACCTCAGTAGGTTGTGGTAGGACTACTTACCTCAGTAGGTTGTGGTAGGACTACTTACCTCAGTAGGTTGTCGTAGGACTACTTACCTCAGTAGGTTGTGGTAGACTACTTACCTCAGTAGGTTGTCGTAGGACTACTTACCTCAGTAGGTTGTGATAGGACTACTTACCTCAGTAGGTTGTGGTAGGACTACTTACCTCAGTAGGTTGTGGTAGGACTACTTACCTCAGTAGGTTGTGGTAGGACTACTTACCTCAGTAGGTTGTGGTAGGACTACTTACCTCAGTAGGTTGTGGTAGACTACTTACCTCAGTAGGTTGTGGTAGGACTACTTACCTCAGTAGGTTGTGGTAGACTACTTACCTCAGTATATTGTGGTAGGACTACTTACCTCAGTAGGTTGTGGTAGGACTACTTACCTCAGTAGGTTGTGGTAGGACTACTTACCTCAGTAGGTTGTGGTAGGACTACTTACCTCAGTAGGTTGTGGTAGGACAGCCACTGTTGCTGTACTAGTGTGGACCCTCCCTTGTTGTTCAGTAGCAGGCACCCTCTGGACACGATGAACACCAGACTCAAACTTGAAGAACTTGTATACATTCTCTCCTCTTATAGAAGCTGAAGCCTTCCTGATACCACCTGTGTTACAGAACAAGTGATATGTCTTATAAAACAATTTCAGTATTTTCTGAGTAAAGTGTTGCCTTACAAACTGACAGAACTCATAAAGAACATCTCAAAAGATTTTACCTTAGCATTCCTATAATATGTTAGAATGACCTTTGACCTCAACACAAAATAGACCATACTGATGCCGATCTATGTACACTGCAAAGCACACATTTTGTTGGTGATGCAAGCATACTTTAAGTTAAACACAGTATCTCTTACAGTTTGAAGTTTTTGACCAAAAACCATTAAAAAATCAACTAGAGCTGTCACCGAGGGTCTGACAACTGACAAGTATATATATACCCCCCGCTTTTCCATGATTGGTTTGGATACTTTGTGAAGCTGCCTATTTATGGTACTATAACCAAATCAAACATGTTCTATGTTTAGGTAAGAACTAGGTGAATGCATAGCCGAACAAAATTTTGCGTGTTTTTAAAGAAAAAGGGGCATAACTCTATTAGAACTGGTAATTCGGCAAAATCATTGCATAGAGCTAAGCCTCATAGAGTCCTCTCACTACATACCAAATTTTAGTAAAATCCATTGAAAACAAAGCAAATGCATAGCCGGACAAGCTAGTAACCATTTTTTACATAAAGGGGCATAACTCTGTAAAAAGGAAGAAGTCGGTACTGGAGACACAACTTTATGCCATCCTTCAACTCTGTATAAAGTTTCAAGAAAATCTATCAAAAACTAAGTGAATGCATAGCCGGACAAAATTATGACACATTTTGTATGAAAAAGGGGCATAACTCTGTTAAAAAGGGCTAAAGTGGCATAATTTGTTTAAAAGGACTACTTGGGGAAAATCACAACACCATATGGTCTCTTAACTATACACCAATTTTGTGAAAACTGAGGAAATGCATAACTGGACAAAATTATAACCATTTTTCAAATAAAGGGGCATAACTATGTAAAAAGCATTTTTTCGGAAAAAGCATTTACTGGAGGCACAAGTGCATGCAGTCCTTCAACTGTGTAAAAAGTTTCAAGAAAATCCATTGAAAACAAAGCAAATGCATAGCCGGACAAGCTAGTAACCATTTTTTACATAAAGGGGCATAACTTTGTAAAAAGGGTTTTTTCGGAAGAAGCCGGTACTGGAGACACAACTTCATGCCATCCTTCAACTCAGTATAAAGTTTCAAGAAAATCCATCAAAAACTAAGTGAATGCATAGCCGGACAAAATTATGACACATTTTGTATGAAAAAGGGGCATAACTCTGTTAAAAAGATCTAAATCGCAAAATAACTGCAGGGGACACAACTTCATATGGTCTTTTAACTATATACCAAATTTGAGTGAAATTCATGAAGAAATGAGCGAATGCATAGCCGGACAAATTTTGTGACAGACAGACGGACGGACGAACAGACGGACGGACATGGTGATTCCAGTATACCCCTCCTAACTTCGTTGCGGGGGGTATAATAAGAACACAAAGTACAATGTTACAGTACAATCACTTTTTTTTCAATTGAAGGGGACATTTGTAATAAGGATTTGATTAATGTTTGATAACACATCCATCAACGGCACACAGTATTGCCAACATCTCAAGATGGAAAACCAGGTCATGACACAATCAAAATGCATGTATACAATGGCGATATTAAACCCTGAATTATGAAAATTATGAATAAGCACCTGAGCAATTAAAGCTACCTTGGGTAATATAAGGGAGATAACTTTTACAAAAAATATTAAGCTCTTTAATTTTCACTGCCTCAAGATGTCACAGATATATCTCAAGGTATAACAAGATTTGTTTAGTGTTGTAAGGGCCAAGAATACATGTACATTGTACTTCAATGTAATATTTCAGTGTAGATTAAGGAAACAAATGATTAATTATACGTTGAACTTGGTATGAAAAAAATAATCCTGAAAAAAAAGTAAATTGATTATTATTTTGGACTGCTCACACTTCTAATATTTTATTCTGTGTTGATCTCCAGTGCACTGAAGAGCCTACATTCACCTGGATCACTTAAACATACCTGTGACAGTCTCGTCATCATAAACATTCTCTTGAAACTCCCAGTTCTTGTACCTTGCAACTCCCCGGTACATTTCAAAGAGGTCAGCAGCGAACAGCATAGCCTCCTGTCCACCAATTCCTTGGGACACCTCTAGTATGATGTCGTTTTTGTCTGTACTTTCCTCGGGTATGATACAGGACAGTATCTAACATGATAATATAATATGTGTTTAATTATATAATCACATTGTACGAAAATCATGTCTTAAGAAATACACACATAATACCTTCCAAATCAAGTTAAATATATTTTAAGCATATTCAGCAAAAATTATTTATGAATATCTATATCTGAGATTACTGATCACAAAATGATAAAGATTTCAAATGTTCCAATTTGGTTCCACATTAAAGATCTGCGGTATCTGTACCTGTTGTTTCAGTTCCTCTATTTGTGTTCTGTACTCTCTCTTTTCCTGTTCTGCCATGTAACGAATCTCTTCATCATCAGGACCCAGACCTTCAAAAACAACCCCAGGATGAAAACAGGGTTCATACGGATTATGTCAAACCAAATTCAAGGCCTTTTCAAGGCATTTTCAATGTCTTAATTAAATATTCAAGGCCCATTTTACCTGTCATCTAAGTCATCTTGAGAGGGAACAACAGAACAAAAAGGCAACTTATAACTATCCACTTGATCAAAATACAACTTGACATGGTAATTATTAACGTCTGTAGGGAGGCAGCATAGACAAAGATGAATCCAATTGATCAGTGGCCAGGGTTTCACTTATTCTAATGAAACCTTAATTTTCAAGGCTTTTTCAAGGCTGTTAACCAATTTTCAAGGCTTTTCAAGGCCCAAGGTGAAATTCAAGGCTTTTCAAGGCCCGTGCTAACCCTGGAAAACTGTTAGTGATAAGTTCTGGGAGTTATATCATGCCTGGCTATAGATAACTAATCTTTAGCTCGTTGGACTAGTAATCCTGAGGTTCTTGGTTCGATCCCTAGCAGAGGCAGTGATTTAAATTTTTATAAATCTGTTACATGCATTACAGAAGTCACACAGAATTATCAAAGAAAACATTGTTACCCTTGATATGAACATTTGGTCCTAGCAAACCAATAGAATCCCTTGCAGATTCACCTGTTAGATTAAGACAAAACACTCCAATACACATTTTTTAAGCATACAACAATGACATTGAGGCTATGACATCAGTTCATCAATGTGTTTATGGAATATTTTACCTGAAATCAATGTCTCCAGAGTTTCATAATCTGTAAGTTTCTGTAAAAAGTCCTGACGTAACTCCAACACAGGTTCTAAACTCTGCATACGTCTCATCTCACTTTTCTTCATGTGTGATTTCTTTTGTAGATCAACATGTTCATCATTTAATTTATCCAGGTATTTTTGAAAAAGTTCAAAGGACACACGACTAGCAGATGATGAATAACCACGGACATGGATGAATCCTGCGGTCTGTTCTACGTCAGAACTGAGTAACAAACAACGCTGAACCTTATGAACTCCACACAAATATATACAACTTGATGGTTTGTTACAGATCTGTGATGAGAAAGTCCTCTTACATATACTCAGTCTACCATTTAAACAAGAAGGGGTCCGTTTAACAAATGGATGACAAAAAACATGTTTGATCTTTGACAATGTTCTGTAATAATCATTTTCTTTATTTAGACCTTCAGGAAATCTTCGTTGTTGATTAAACTGTTGAAAAGACCTGGTCACTTTTCCTGTAAGCCTCCAGATCTTTAGAAATGATTTCTTCGGGGTAAAGGAGGATGCCATCTTAGAATTAATTTAACAAAGAAACAGGGTCAGGAACATCTTCGTAACTGTTGGAGATCATCCACTAGAAAGAAAGGGAAATAAAATAAGTACCATATATCTGTCCTCAAAGCCCCTCCCCTAATTTAGCAATTTTAGTAATAAAGTTTTTGGGGGGGGGGGGGGGGGGGGGGTGTATTTTTTAATCACTTTTAATTCAATTGATTATCACACATTTGTCCTTTGTATGGAATCAATGGATTCCAAATATGATTTCACCTTAAAAGGCTCAAGCAAGGGTAAGGATAAGGGGATCTTGTTAAAAATGAAGCTGTGATCTAGCTGAGATAATATGGCCTTACTGAGGTAGACATTCTTTTATGTATTGTCCCGGTCAGAACAAAAGGAAACAGGATAAAATCATAATTTGAACTAGGCTGTACTGCAGCTTTCAAGGGATTTAATACCGAAAGCTAAATCACAGTCTTTTCACAGGCTTCTGGGTAAATATTTATAGCCCCTACTCTAAATATATCAAAGTACATTAAAGGAGATGGGGCCAATATATATTTGTTTATAAATACTGACCAGATACAGATGCCCGTGGTTTAATAAGTTAAAAGCTGTTGATAAACAGTGCCTATTGATTTTGACGATCCAGGTTCATGATACATTTCAAACATAATCTGTGATGTATATATATTGGAATGTGTCTTTTAATCTATGATGTAATTTAAAGTACTATATATGCCAAAAATAATCCCTGATAATCTATAATTATTATTACCTTTGTAAATATCACAAGAAGTCACTTGGTGAATGTATTGATCAATATTAGCTAGGTTGAGAATTTGTGAACTCCCTCAGAAAGTTGAGACATGACAGTCTAATAATTCTTTTTTTTTATGATGGAGTGCGCTTCATATACATAACACATGAAAATATTTTATTGAAAACCATGTCTCTTTTGCTTATTTTTGAACAGTTTTCTTTTTTTGCTGTTTTCAACGATTTTGGAACAGTACCACTCAAAATCACCATTTTTGGAAGGTGTAAATAATTAAACCAAAACAAAAATCGGTGACATCCTTATATTCTGAATGCCCTTTAGTCCGAAGACCTGATAGTCTGAAGACTTGATAGCCCAAAGTCAAAATAGTCCGAAAATAGGTAAATATCAATACAAGTGATGTTTATAAATATTTTTAAGTCAGTATTACTCGAAATTGTCAATTAAATCATTTTTTTAAATCTTCTGTTGAAAAATCAGTATTTAGGTTATTACAGATTCAATGCCAAATGCCTCCAACTTTCAAAGATAAAGACTTGGCACAAAAAAAAAATCCAACAAAATGGTGCGAATCAAAAAAGAGAAAAAGTCATACGTAACATATGTGCAGAAAGCGATGGCATAAAATGTGGTTATTTTACTTTATATCAATGCAATATTCATTTGTTTATACAATGTTCACTTGTAAACTGGTTTTATCAGAAAATGCTAAAATTGTGTTGACCAGTCCACTCATAATATGATGGCAATGTGAAGCATAATGTTGCGAGTACATGACAACAAAAATTATACTACTGACACAAGCGTTTTGCCACAGATATTTCTTCCTTTTTTCATTTTTTTTTGTTATAACAGTCCAAGACGTTTATATCACATACTGTATGTGATATATATCTCTCTGATAGAATACTGTCCTACTCATGATACACATGTTATACTTAATAGGAAATCATTCATTTCATACATGCATCTGTAGCGGGACTGGACTGGGTTGATCATCGGTGACCAGGTAGCTCAATTGGTAGAGCATCCGGCTAGTGTTCGGAGGTCCCGGGTTCGAACCCCGGTCTGGCCGCTACATTTTCTCCTCTCCTGTTACAAAATTGGCGCCCAACTAAAATACCCACGGTATAAGGGTCTCGTGTGTCTTCGAGGGCGAAGACTTGGAAAAAAGGAGGGAGGTGTGTAGCGGGACTGGACTGGGTCGACCATCGGTGACCAGGTAGCTCAATATGTAGAGCATCCGGCTAGTGTTCGGAGGTCCCGGGTTCGAACCCCGGTCTGGCCGCTACATTTTCTCCTCTCCTGTTACACATCTATATAATCATTTATTCACGATACAATATTACCTATTTTTGGACTATCGGGCTAAAATATGTCAAACTGGAAAAACTTGGTGCTCTATACCATTTTCCAACGTTAACCTGCTCAATGTGTTCTAACTCAAGTGCAACCCAAATATGGTATAGGAATATACCAAAAAAGCATGTACACGTATACAATTGTATTATGTGTAACGGATCGTCCTACCATGTTCTAGAAACGTTTGGTACAGTGATATGTACAAAAACATGCCGAATCGTCTTAAGAGCCGTTTTGCCACCGACACAACGGTACCGAAACGTCTTTCAAAAGTTACTGAAACATATTGATCAGTTCCCCCGTCAGTTTAGGTGGAAGTTGTGCGATTGCTGTAACAATTAACATCTCGAATTGAAATTCATCCAAGAGAATCTTAAATATTGAGGAATGATTAATTTATTTTATGGAAACTTCAATAACCTTTTACTCACCGTTACCCTCGGTACCTGCATGTTCTAAGGGCGCAGACATCTTGGTTTCCACAAATTTTAAGAATATCAGGCGGAAAGAAATATTGATAAATTGTAGTATAAAAAAACTAGATAAAAACGTTTTCGATTTATTTTAATCTGAAATCATAAAATAAAAGTAGAAATATTTTGTGTTTTCCCTAAAAACATGAAAATATGAAATGCTGTATATTGTCTCATCTCATTTTTTAACAAAATAGATTAGAAAATTTTATGAACCGCCGCTGCTCAAAATTTTCCCACAGAAAGGATGGCCACCAAAAGAAAGCCTGAGAGCCAGGAGTCTTTCAGAGTCCCCATAGAGGAAAGCGATGAACTCATCATTACACCATTGTAAGTCTAAACAGTATTTCATTTGAAAGTGAAGAACTAATATGCACATTCGTTAGTCACAATGTCATATTATGCTTCTCCAAATATACGAATCTGGCAATGGACAACTATCAGCTGACAATATTTCTGTCAACACAGTTTAGGGTATAAAAATCATATATGTTCTTCATATTTCAAGATTGACAATATTTAGATATTCAAATTGAATATTCAATGCTGATTGTAGGCAAATAAAACTTGATTTTCTTGTAGACAGTAAAGTACAAGACAGCAGTAATTGTTTTCAAACCTTTCCACAATTGTCTTGTTTTAAAATGCAATGATATATATATTCATTAATTGTACACGTGCCATTGAACTGTTTTCAGAAAAACAGACGAGCATTGTTTCATTATGGTAGTGTTAACTTTTTTTCTGACATTAGATGAGAGGAATATAGCTTTTAAGTGCTTTAGATATATATCTACAATGTATTTGATATATTTGTCAGTAGGCCTATATATAGAATAGAGAACAGTATATATATTATAAATACACTGTTAAAAAGACTGAATTTTACATTTATCAGGATCATCATGTGGTTATCAATTTCCTGTCTATTGTAAATCATTTATTAGAAGATCATAGATTATTACTATGTTCATTGTTGTATGTGTAATTAATTGATATGGTATATATTACAGGGGTGCTGGGCAAGAGGTGGGCCGATCATGTCACCTTCTGGAGTTTAAAGGAAAGAAAATTATGGTAATGTTGACAGTAACACACTTCTTATGAATTTTCTTTAATTTCAAATTTGGATTGGATACTTTTATGTCACAAAACAGGCCTGGGTTAATTTTAATTGCTAAAATAAAGTAATAAATCAATCTCCTTTGATTCAAAATTTAAAATGTATTGACTTTGTGTTTTACACATTCCATTTCTTTACTTTTAATTCAATATGGTAACTTTGAAGCAACTACCAATCATTGTAACAGAAAGGAGAGATATTATACTTATTTAAAAATGATTTACACAAATACTATGTCTGCTTTTGCAGCTGGACTGTGGAATACATCCCGGACTGAATGGAATGGCGTCACTGCCCTTTCTGGATCTGGTGGATGTGGAGGAGATAGATTTGCTACTGATGAGTCAGTAAGTAATAATAAGACACAGAACAAAACAAGATATTGTAGAGAAGACTGAAATATCACCAGTCCTCTCTAGAATACTAATGAAATGACTCGTAAGACTCCAGAACAAGACAATACAGAGGTTTCTACTTACACATTAGTACCATATGAACTGTATTATGACTCTCGGGTTCCAGAACCAGAAAATACAAAGGTTTATACTTACATCCATAGGGAAGTTGGGATTAAGAGCGAGGTTTAGACCTTGTTTGGAAGCAAGTTCCAATTAGGGGAGAAAACTCCCCGATTTTCACTACACTATGCAGTCTCCGTCCAATTACTGGACAAACTTTGTTATCAAAAATGAACAAAGGGATGCAACTCTGTACAGACTACCCTATAACAGTATGTAACAATCTTTCAACCTGTTTGGCACCAAGACGACTTGTCAACTGACGTTTAAAAGATAAGATTCATGAATATGAAATATAACAAGGTGACAGACTTAAATAGAACGGTCAGAATATTAATGTCACCAGAAGTCCTATCCAGTAGTGTCTGTGGGCAGGCCAGATCAGTGGTTGGTTGTAGATGATATAGCTGTACATATGTACTGTTGCATTGTTTAGCATAGTGTTTTAACTAGGTACTCTGTCAGGGACATTTATCATGAGGAGTAAAACATTACAACTTGCTGTAAACTTACCAAGAATGGAATAAACCTTACTACAATATTTTTATGCCCCATCATGAAATTGCATCCCATCCCGCTCCGTCCCATCCCGATGCAATGTAACTAGCTAATCTCAGGAACTGCTGGTGCCGTCCTCACAAAACTTTATTTTGGAGTGTCAAGTGGCAGTTTTGGCATTGATGTCTTACAGACATGTTCTAGTTTATGTTATCATTACATTGTTTATTTTGAGAGCTTTATAAATACCGGTGCTCAACAACAGTTTAACGGTCCTATCACATACTATTGTAATATAAATATCAGTGTCCCATACTACCATAATATTAATGTAAGATGACTGCTATTTAATTTGTTTTTTTTTTCAGTTTCCATCTGGACCATTGTGGTGCACTCCCATTCTTCTTGGAGAAAACAGAATTCAAAGGCAGATGTTTTATGACACATGCTACTAAAGCTATATTTAGATGGTTATTGTCAGATTATGTAAAAGTCAGGTAAGATTACTGTTATGATGAGAGTGGGAAAATCACTTTTACACCTTTGTCCATTATCTTTGGTCCTCAGTCCATCCTTTAATATAAATGTTTTTGCTTCTCTTTTTCTTTAAATATCTGTGTAATAAGCTGTATGATAATCCTTTAAATATCAGTGTAATAGGTTTTATGGTAATTCTTTCCAAAAGCTTACTTTTGCTATTTTTCCTGATAAGTTTGAATTGCAAACAGCTTTACTAAGGTTTGCAGTGTCATTACAAATCTTGACTTCAAAGAAACTCTTAAATCTGTCTCATCCTAATGATATTTTATTCATGTTGACTGTCTTTTGAAAACAATTTTAATATGTACACACCACTTTCATTAAAAAAGTGTTCATGTGACTGTACATTGTGATGTGTATTGCATTAATACCAATGGTACATGCCTTCTGTTTTACAGATATAGGTCTGTCCAGAGGTATTTTAACTGTTTCTATTTTGTTTTTATTTCAGTAATATTGCCACAGATGACATGTTATATACAGAAAAAGATATAGAAAACAGTATGGATAAAATAGAAACCATCAATTTTCACCAGGTATAGTCATTGATTTTTTTTAAAGCAGACATACATAAATGTATAAATCATTATTCAGATTACATACCTGCTTCATTGTTTCAATGATACAAGTTCAAACTAAGACAGTTTTGTAACACTTCAAGAAGCTGTGTATTCATTATGGGGAGATATAATAGTAGTCACTGGTAGAACTCCTACCATACCTATCACATGATGTCACTCATGCCTTCTAAAAACGAAGTGTTGATTTATATATATATGGCATCGTTAAAATTGGATGTTTAAATTGAACAAGATTTAAGATCTTTAGGAGATAATTCAATGTGATAGTAAGTTTTAGCTGCTATAATTTACGCTTCACTTAAAGAAAATAATTGTCTTTAATTTGAAACATTATGTAGTTTCCTTAGATATCATTTCAATCCAAAATCTGGTGTTAATATTTTGAATGTTATTTTTAAAACTTTTTTTTTTTTTTTTAATTTTTTTTTTTTTTACACAGGAAGTGGAAATCAATGGAATCAAATTTTGGTGCTACACTGCAGGACATGTTTTAGGGGCAGCCATGTTTATGATAGAGATTGCTGGTGTAAAGGTTGGTATGTTTTAGGGGCAGCCATGTTTATGATAGAGATTGCTGGTGTAAAGGTTGGTATGTTTAAGGGGCAGCCATGTTTATGATAGTGATTTCTGGTGTAAAGGTTGGTATGTTTAAGGGGCAGCCATGTTTATGATAGAGATAGCTGGTGTAAAGGTTGGTATGTTTAAGGGGCAGCCATGTTTATGATAGAGATAGCTGGTGTAAAGGTTGGTATGTTTAAGGGGAAGCCATGTTTATGATAGAGATTGCTGGTGTAAAGGTTGGTATGTTTTAGGGGCAGCCATGTTTATGATAGAGATTGCTGGTGTAAAGGTTGGTATGTTTTAGGGACAGCCATGTTTATGATAGAGATTACTGGTGTAAAGGTTGGTATGTTTTAGGGGCAGCCATGTTTATGATAGAGATTGCTGGTGTAAAGGTTGGTATGTTTAAGGGGCAGCCATGTTTATGATAGAGATTGCTGGTGTAAAGGTTGGTATGTTTAAGAGGAAGCCATGTTTATGGTAAAGATTACTGGTGTAAAGGTTGGTATGTTTTAGGGGCAGCCATGTTTATGATAGAGATTGCTGGTGTAAAGGTTGGTATGTTTTAGGGACAGCCATGTTTATGATAGAGATTGCTGGTGTAAAGGTTGGTATGTTTTAGGGGAAGCCATGTTTATGATAGAGATAGCTGGTGTAAAGGTTGGTATGTTTAAGAGGAAGCCATGTTTATGATAGAGATAGCTGGTGTAAAGGTTGGTATGTTTAAGGGGCAGCCATGTTTATGATAGAGATTGCTGGTGTAAAGGTTGGTATGTTTAAGAGGAAGCCATGTTTATGGTAGAGATAGCTGGTGTAAAGGTTGGTATGTTTTAGGGACAGCCATGTTTATGGTAGAGATTACTGGTGTAAAGGTTGGTATGTTTTAGGGACAGCCATGTTTATGGTAGAGATTACTGGTGTAAAGGTTGGTATGTTTAAGAGGAAGCCATGTTTATGGTAGAGATTTCTGGTGTAAAGGTTGGTATGTTTTAGGGACAGCCATGTTTATGGTAGAGATTACTGGTGTAAAGGTTGGTATGTTTTAGGGACAGCCATGTTTATGGTAGAGATTACTGGTGTAAAGGTTGGTATGTTTTAGGGACAGCCATGTTTATGGTAAAGATTACTGGTGTAAAGGTTGGTATGTTTTAGACAGCTATTCATTTTACTGTGGTAAAGAAAGAAGGTATTAAAGTTTACACTTAATGTTGTAAAGACCCTAAAAGGGGGGGGGGGGGGGGGGGGGGGGGGGAGGGAGGTTATACTGAAATTCATGTGTCAATCGGTCGTGCCATTATTAATTACAGTTATATATTTGAATATTTCACTTAGTATTGGGGCTAATCAATATTTTAGATACTACAGTGTGCTGGACTCTCTTTTAAAACTGTATAGATATTGCTGAATGTTATTGACACCACTGTGATGTTTCAGATATTGTATACTGGAGACTTTTCCCGACAAGAAGACAGACATTTAATGGCAGCAGAAATCCCAAATGTTCATCCAGATGTAGTCATTATTGTAAGTTAATGGTTCCTGACTACATATTAATTAGGATAAGATTGAAATACATTTTATTTAATGCAGACTGTTTGCATTAATTTGCCATTAAAGTTTATTATAGAAATATTGTACCAGTAACATACATGTAGATAGGAACCTGTTTCTTAACAGCCGTGCACGTGATTAATTTCTTCAACAGCCCTTATATCATTATTGTCAATAAAACAGTGTCTACTGATTTATATAAATAGGATATATGCCATTTAATGTGAATTAACTTCTGATATTTGTAACAGGAATCCACATATGGTACTCATATTCACGAAAAGAGGGAAGACAGGGAGGCAAGATTTACCGGACTAGTCCATGATATTGTGAGCAGGGGAGGCAGGTGTCTCATTCCTGTGTTTGCGTTAGGTCGAGCCCAGGAGTTGCTGCTCATTCTAGGTAAGTTTGCAACCTGTGCCTACTGTAGCATAGATTTAAAATCCTATTGTCATATTGGGTATTTTTCAGTAAACCTTTAGATTTTGGTGTATTCATCTTTTTCTTATAAAAGTCCAACTTGATATTTAAGCTATTGGCAAAAATGTAAGTTTTATAGCTAACTGTAAAAGCTCTTTGATAAGACAATCAAATTTGATCTTCATAAAGTATTCGTTAAATTATAACAAGCTACTTTAATCCCAAAAACTTACTTTTCTAAGGGATTATACTAAAGTGATGATGTTATCTAAACATCTATTAAGGCAGTGTTAAGTCTCGTTATTTCTTAGGATATGACGTTTGATTCAGTTTTTTAACTTTATTGATAATCAAAGATTATTGTATAGTTGTTGATCATATAAACCTAGACTGCCAGAATGTGTGTTACAGATGAGTACTGGAGTAACCACCCAGAGTTACATGACATTCCCATCTACTATGCTTCGTCTCTCGCCAAAAAGTGTATGAGTGTTTACCAGACATACATCAACGCCATGAACGAAAAAATCCGCAGACAAATCACAATCAGCAACCCGTTTGTCTTTAAACACATATCTAATCTCAAGGTAGGATACATCGCATTACAGAAATATTCCCACTACGTATACTGTAACAGTAGAACATAATTCAGTTTTGTTTCTTATATAGATAAGTATCTAACTTATAGTTACTTCAGCGGAGAAGACAGATGTAATACAAATTCCATTTTGATAGATAGGTGAGCCAGGTGTTGGAGAGACTGTATATAGGTTTTCACTCCATCAGACTGTGTACCTATGTATGTAATGCCAAAGATTTTCAGCGATCTAGTGGGTTCAAATATTCCTCGAAGGATTTTGATAAAACATCACATAATGATAGAGGACCATAATAGATCTTTGACAACATTGAGTTTCTAGGTCAAGGTCACTGTTAGTATTTTTAACAGAGGCCGGTAGGAGACATTTATTGCTTTATCAAAACTCAGTATGCTTGTTGAATTTAGCATGATTATATTGAGTTACTAAGACATACATAACCCATTTTGCAATGTTCAATCATATTTTTATTTAATAAGATTCAAAACAGGAATATTTTATATATATATATATAAAATCACGACAGCTTCGTTCAATATCTACACGTTTCTTATTTTAACATTAATAACATATACAGATGTAGAATGTGTCAACATTTCTCCTAAATCTGTATTGACCTATTCGTAATGAAAGTGATATAATGCATAAAATACATATATATTAATATGACTTCTCCCTTGCAGAGCATGGAACACTTTGAAGACATTGGCCCCTCTGTAGTTCTGGCAAGTCCTGGTATGATGCAGAGTGGGCTGTCTCGTGAACTGTTTGAGAACTGGTGTACAGATAAACGAAATGGCTGTATCATCGCCGGCTACTGTGTGGAGGGTACACTGGCCAAGGTAACGTGTCTCTGGTCATAATCTTAGTGTGAAAACTGGACCCAGGTTTTAATTCTCAGCGTTGTTGTTGAAATAGTATGTAGTTGCTTGAACTGAGTTTCACCTGTCATTTATAAGATTGCTAGCTCATCTGGGTGAAATACCCATTTAACAATGTTAAGCCATATGCATGACTGGCATGTGGCATCTGTCAAGGACTTTCGCTTCAAACAAATTGTGCATAACCAAGCCCTGAAGGTCATTTTATGTTTAAGTAGCATGCTAGGATGAAGGACTATAAAGTTTGCTATCGAGTTTAATTAATTCAATTTTTATACTATTATAATTTTTTTAAATGAATATTAATTGCAAATTAAACTTATTAAAAATTAAACTTAATAATAACTAAAAAAAATTAGTAAGGATAAAATCTGACATATATCCATATTAATTTAATGTGAACATAAAATAAGTATGTTATATGTAAGGCATATTTTAATCCTATTTTAATATGAGCAATACAAAACCATTGGGCCTTTAATTATTGTGTACTTGTGTTGTATTTAATATAGACAATAACATCAGATGTTATCTGTACACAGCACATCCTCTCAGAGCCAGATGAGATTGTGACAATGGCAGGACAAAAGTTACCAATGAAATGTTCAGTGGATTACATATCCTTCTCCGCTCACACAGACTATCAGCAGACCAGCGAGTTCCTACGGGCACTTAAACCCCCGCATGTGGTGAGTAAAACATAAACACTTAAACCCCCGCATGTGGTGAGTAAAACATAAACACTTAAACCCCCACATGTGGTGAGTAAAACATAAATACTTAAACCCCCACATGTGGTGAGTAAAATATAAACACTTAAACCCCCGCATGTGGTGAGTAAAACATAAATACTTAAACCCCCACATGTGGTGAGTAAAATATAAACACTTAAACCCCCGCATGTGGTGAGTAAAACATAAATACTTAAACCCCCACATGTGGTGAGTAAAATATAAACACTTAAACCCCCGCATGTGCTGAGTAAAACATAAACACTTAAACCCCCACATGTGGTGAGTAAAATATAAACACTTAAACCCCCGCATGTGGTGAGTAAAATATAAACACTTAAACCCCCGCATGTGGTGAGTAAAACATAAACACTTAAACCCCCACATGTGGTGAGTAAAATATAAACACTTACACCCCCGCATGTGGTGAGTAAAACATAAATACTTAAACCCCCACATGTGGTGAGTAAAACATAAATACTTAAACCCCCACATGTGGTGAGTAAAACATAAATACTTAAACCCCCGCATGTTGTGAGTTATACCATACACACCCTCAAACCCCCACATGTGGTGAGTAAAATATAAACACTTAAACCCCCGCATGTGGTGAGTAAAATATAAACACTTAAACCCCCGCATGTGGTGAGTAAAACATAAACACTTAAACCCCCACATGTGGTGAGTAAAACATAAATACTTAAACCCCCGCATGTTGTGAGTTATACCATACACACCCTCAAACCCCCACATGTGCTGTGTTATACCATACACACCCTCAAACCCCCACATGTGTTGTGTTATACCATACACACCCTCAAACCCCCACATGTGTTGTGTTATACCATACACACCCTCAAACCCCCACATGTGGTGAGTTATACCATACACACCCTCAAACCCCCACATGTGGTGAGTTATACCATACACACACTCAAACCCCCACATGTGGTGAGTTATACCATACACACACTCAAACCCCCACATGTGGTGAGTTATACCATACACACACTCAAACCCCCACATGTGGTGAGTTATACCATACACACACTCAAACCCCCACATGTGGTGAGTTATACCATACACACACTCAAACCCCCACATGTGGTGAGTTATACCATACACACCCTCAAACCCCCACATGTGGTGAGTTATACATACACACACTCAAACCCCCACATGTGGTGAGTTATACCATACACACTCAAACCCCCACATGTGGTGAGTTATACCATACACACCCTCAAACCCCCACATGTGGTGAGTTATACCATACACACACTCAAACCCCCACATGTGGTGAGTTATACCATACACACCCTCAAACCCCCACATGTGGTGAGTTATACCATACACACCCTCAAACCCCCACATGTGGTGAGTTATACCATACACACACTCAAACCCCCACATGTGTTGTGTTATACCATACACACTCAAACCCCCACATGTGGTGAGTTATACATACACACACTCAAACCCCCACATGTGTTGTGTTATACCATACACACTCAAACCCCCACATGTGGTGAGTTATACCATACACACACTCAAACCCCCACATGTGTTGTGTTATACCATACACACACTCAAACCCCCACATGTGGTGAGTTATACCATACACACCCTCAAACCCCCACATGTGGTGAGTTATACCATACACACCCTCAAACCCCCACATGTGGTGAGTTATACATACACACTCAAACCCCCACATGTGGTGAGTTATACCATACACACCCTCAAACCCCCACATGTGCTGAGTTATACCATACACACTCAAACCCCCACATTGTTGTAAGTTATACCATACACTCCCTCAAACCCCCACATGTGGTGAGTTATACCATACACACTCAAACCCCCACATGTGGTGAGTTATACCGTACACACCCTCAAACCCCCACATGTGGTGAGTTATACCATACACACCCTCAAACCCCCACATGTGGTGAGTTATACCATACACACTCAAACCCCCACATGTGGTGAGTTATACCATACACACACTCAAACCCCCACATGTGGTGAGTTATACCATACACACCCTCAAACCCCCACATGTGGTGAGTTATACCATACACACACTCAAACCCCCACATGTGGTGAGTTATACCATACACACACTCAAACCCCCACATGTGGTGAGTTATACCATACACACTCAAACCCCCACATGTGGTGAGTTATACATACACACCCTCAAACCCCCACATGTGGTGAGTTATACCATACACACTCAAACCCCCACATGTGGTGAGTTATACCATACACACCCTCAAACCCCCACATGTGGTGAGTTATACCATACACACACTCAAACCCCCACATGTGGTGAGTTATACCATACACACTCAAACCCCCACATGTGGTGAGTTATACCATACACACTCAAACCCCCACATGTGGTGAGTTATACCATACACACCCTCAAACCCCCACATGTGGTGAGTTATACCATACACACCCTCAAACCCCCACATGTGGTGAGTTATACCATACACACCCTCAAACCCCCACATGTGGTGAGTTATACCATACACTCTGACTCCCACATTTATTAGCTCACCTGGCCCGAAGGGCCGGTGAGCTTATGCCATGGTGCAGCGTCCGTCGTCCGGCGTCCGTCGTCCGGCGTCCGTCAACTTTTTCTTTAAATTGCTACTAGTCCTAAAGTATTGAATGGATTTTCACCAAATTTGGTCAGGAACATCCTTGGGGGAAGGGGAACAGAGTTTGTATAAATTTTTACTCTGAACCCCCAGGGGCCTGAGGGGCGGGGCCAAATAGGGGAAATAGGGTTACTCCTTTAAATCGCTACTAGTCATAAAGTTATGAATGAATTTGAACCAAATTTGGTCAGGAACATCCTTGGCAGAAGGGGAACAGAATTTGTATAAATTTTTACTCTGAACCCCCATGGGCCTGAGGGGCGGGGCCAAATAGGGGAAATAGGGTTACTCCTTTAAATCGCTACTAGTCATAAAGTTATGAATGAATTTGAACCAAATTCGGTCAGGAACATCCTTGGCAGAAAGGGAACAGAGTTTGTATAAATTTTTACTCTGAACCCCCAGGGGCCTGAGGGGCGGGGCCAAATAGGGGAAATAGGGTTACTCCTTTAAATCGCTACTAGTCATGAAGTTATGAATGAATTTGAACCAAATTTGGTCAGGAACATCCTTGGCAGAAGATGAACAGAGTTTGTATAAATTTTTACTCTGAACCCCCAGGGACCTGAGGGGCGGGGCCAAATAGGGGAAATAGGGTTACTCCTTTAAATCGCTACTAGTCATAAAGTTATGAATGAATTTGAACCAAATTTGGTCAGGAACATCCTTGGCAGAAAGGGAACAGAGTTTGTATAAATTTTTACTCTGAACCCCCAGGGGCCTGAGGGGCGGGGCCAAATAGGGGAAATAGGGTTACTCTTTTAAATCGCTACTAGTCATGAAGTTATGAATGAATTTGAACCAAATTTGGTCAGGAACATCCTTGGCAGAAGGTGAACAGAGTTTGTATAAATTTTTACTCTGAACCCCCAGGGCCTGAGGGGCGGGGCCAAATAGGGGAAATAGGGTTACTCTTTTAAATCGCTACTTGTCATAAAGTTATGAATGAATTTGAACCAAATTTGGTCAGTAACATCCTTGGCAGAAGGGGAACAGAGTTTGTATAAATTTTTACTCTGAACCCCCAGGGGCCTGAGGGGCGGGGCCAAATAGGGGAAATAGAGTTACTCCTTTAAATCGCTACTAGTCATGAAGTTATGAATGAATTTGAACCAAATTTGGTCAGGAACATCCTTGGCAGAAGGTGAACAGAGTTTGTATAAATTTTTACTCTGAACCCCCAGGGCCTGAGGGGCGGGGCCAAATAGGGGAAATAGGGTTACTCCTTTAAATCGTTACTAGTCATAAAGTTACGAATGAATTTGAACCAAATTTGGTCAGGAACATCCTTGGGGGAAGAGGAACAAAGTTTGTGTAAATCTTTATTCTCAACCCCCAGGGGCCTGAGGGGCGGGGCCAAATAGGGGAAATAGGGTTACTCCTTTAAATCGCTACTAGTCATAAAGTTATGAATGAATTTGAACCAAATTTGGTCAGGAACATCCTTGGCAGAAGGGGAACAAAGTTTGTGTAAATCTTTATTCTCAACCCCCATGGGCTTGAGGGGCGGGGCCAAATAGGGGAAATAGAGTTACTCCTTTAAATCGCTACTAGTCATGAAGTTATGAATGAATTTGAACCAAATTTGGTCAGGAACATCCTTGGCAGAAGGTGAACAGAGTTTGTATAAATTTTTACTCTGAACCCCCAGGGCCTGAGGGGCGGGGCCAAATAGGGGAAATAGGGTTACTCCTTTAAATCGTTACTAGTCATAAAGTTACGAATGAATTTGAACCAAATTTGGTCAGGAACATCCTTGGGGGAAGAGGAACAAAGTTTGTGTAAATCTTTATTCTCAACCCCCAGGGGCCTGAGGGGCGGGGCCAAATAGGGGAAATAGGGTTACTCCTTTAAATCGCGACTAGTCCTAAAGTATTGAATGGGTTTTCACCAAATTTGGTCAGGAACATCCTTGAGGGGAGGGGGAACAGAGTTTATATGAATTTTTACTCTGTACCCCTAGGGGCCTAAGGGGCAGGGCCAAGTAGGGGAAATAGAGATTAGTCTTTTAATTGCTACTAGTCATAAAGTTTTAAATGGATTTTAACCAAATATGGTCAAGAATATTCATTGGAGAAGGGGAACCGAGTTGGTATGATTTTTTACTCTGAATCCCCAGGGGACTGGGGAGTGGGGTCTGATAGGGAAAATAGGGGTTAATCCTTTAAATCGCTATTAATTATTAAGTTACGAATGGATTTGAACCAAATTTGGTCTGGAATATCCTTAGGGGAAGGGGGAAAGAGAGTTTATATAAATATTGACTCTGACCCCCAAGGGGCCTGACGGGAGGGGCCAAATAGGGGAAATAGAGATTTGAGTTTTAAATGGATTTGAACCCAATTTGGTCAGAAACATCCGTGGTGATGGGGGAACAGATTTTGCATAAATGGTTACTGTGACCCTCAATCCCATAACTATGTATATCATCGCTGGGCATTAAGAGATAAACACAATTCTTATGTAAAAATAGGCCAAAGGGGTTTTCCCCACCCTAAGGGACTTAGTTTCTTTAAACACCATTATGGTGTAAAAATAATCCATATGGTCTTTCAGAGAGTACATTTTTGTATATGTATTGACAAATTGAACATGTACATTATTTTGACATTTGGTCAAATCCAACCAGGTGAGCGATACAGGCCCCATGGGCCTCTTGTTGTGTTATGCCATACACACACATATTTACATTCAAACTGCAGCTCCACTATATAACTTTGCCACACTGACTTGAAGGTTACATAACTTCAAAACCTTTTTTATGACCTCATTATTATTATGACGTCATAATTGTTAGGGCTGTAACGGGTACAATTTTTTTCCCCGGGTACTCGGTCTTTACAACCCGACCCGTACCCGGTTACCCGTTGGCTGTAGAGTTGTAGCCCTGTACCGACGTTAAGAATAGAACAGGGGAGGCCTTCGATATTATGAACATGGATTTGTTTGTGTTAAATGAATATTTTGAATAGTTCTTATTTCTTAGTTGAACATTACTGATGAAGTCATGATATGTACTGATGAAAAGACATTGTATTGAGTCGCGCTTCAATCAAGGAAGCCATGTTGTTTAGTTGACATACGTGCAGTTTGTTTTGAGCATGACCGGAAACACAGCTCTACCGTAATAACTCAGGTAAAGAGAACACACGAAAACGACATGATGAAAGTGAGCAGTTTTATACTATCATTATCGTCCATGACTTGTGTGAGGCTTGTGTATGGTTATTACAGTAAATGTTTATTTGGTGTCGATTCGAGGTTTCTCTAATGTGTGTGTGTTTTGCCTTACATACATTGCGGAGTTCCGATGTTACAAGAAAAACCGGTGTTGAGGCAGCACATTTCGCGACCC
Organism: Pecten maximus; assembly: GCF_902652985.1. NCBI lineage: Eukaryota > Metazoa > Mollusca > Bivalvia > Pectinida > Pectinidae > Pecten > Pecten maximus. The sequence continues at coordinate 35,352,388 of NC_047024.1, read as the reverse complement.
TGAGAAAGTGTCAACAGACGATGCAACAATGTGACTGTTCATTCAGGAGACATGTTTACAGAACACTAAAAACAATGTTTAATTATCTATATGTGATGACTCAATTGTGTCAAAGCTATACGGTGTACTTTGAAATATATGTGTACTTCGGTGAACTACAGTAGTTAGTACTATGTTAGTACAAAGTTTCGGGGTTCGGGTACACAATTTCAAACCCGGGTTGGGATCAAAACCGACCCATGACGGGTCACCTGGGTACTCGTTACAGCCCTAATAATTGTCACGTCTGAGATAATGAAAGATGGCTGTAGAAAAGGCTGTTCCATCTTTGAAGATGATAATCTAAAGCATTCATCGTAGGAGCAAAATTCCTGGATATAGTCTTTAAAAATCGCTGCCAAATGTAGCTCGTATGTGTCAATACAAGCATTGAACCGCTTTCATTTGGAAGTTATGGGCTGATGAATTCCAACTCAACACGAAATGCTAGCGCTTCATTAAATTCGCCTCTATCCAGTTGGCATTCATCAGCCCATAACTTCCAACTGAAAGCAGTTCAATGCTTAATTAAACTCCCACATGCAAGGCAGGGCAAATTGTGTATTTTTTCAGGTACATGTTACAAAGTCTTACACTTTTTTTTGCAAGATGAATTATAATGAATGCTATTTTATATTTGTATTTTCTTCTTACACATGTAAATTCCTTTAAGATAGATCTTAAAATTCTTAAAATTGAGTAAAAATGTTGAATCTTTTAAGATGATCAAAAATGTTAATATTCAGAATGTTTTGTAAAAGTAGGTAATTTTGTGCATGGCCATGGAGGACATAAATGTAAATATTCCATACATATATAGGTACTTGTACATGGAGAACAGAATGAGATGTCACGTTTGAAGGCAGCACTGATCCGGGAGTACGAGGATGACACAGAGTACCAGATGCAGGTCCACAATCCCCGTAACACTGTCGCTGTTACTCTTCACTTCAGAGGCGAGAAAATGGCCAAGGTATTCCTCCAATTCAAAACAAGTCTATGAATTTCATGAATAAGGACACTTTTCACTTCCTTGCTATCATTTTCACAAGTTGTGCTACCGGTCAATAATGTAATGTGTTCTTAACAACATATGTTTGATTAAACCCCATTCACAAAGGAAACCAAATTATAGCACAGAATATCTTAAAAATTACTAGGATGTATGATACAAAAATGTGAGACATGTTCGGAAAATATTAGAGATTGAATTGAAATGTTTAGAAGTTTAACAAATGTCAGGGAAGGGAAGTGTTTGGATGAAAAGAAATCAGAGAATTAAAAACATTAGCCGAAATTAAAGACATAGTGTTTCACCCAAAAGTTGAGATATTCTCAAATGAAAAGACATGAGTCTGCTCACTTTCTACTCAGCAGATTCACTGCTGGTAATCCAAGCACCAGGCTATATATGAATATTTTACTCATTTGGATGAAACTTGCAATGGCGGGTACATACACCAAATCACCCAATATAACAAGGCCATTTGATTCAGCATACACATGTTGAATCTTCAGCAAAAGTTCTGACCATATGATTCAGGTAGGTGCCTAGTTACTCACCTAGCACCATCATCACTTTGAAGGAACCACACAGCATCATAGCATGCTGGAACATTTGGGGGGAAAAAACAATTTTGTCTCCAGTGCCATAAAAAACTTATGAATGTTCTTGTAATTTTATGGATACTGATCTTTTGTGGGTTTGTTCAGGTTGTTGGAAAGTTGGCTGCAGAAAAACCTCTTCAAGAGGAAAAGGTAACAGGGATATTGGTGAAACGGAACTTCAACTATCATATCATGCATCCAAGTGATTTATCAAGTGAGTATTTTATATGTTTTACTTACATTATATATATACATAGAAAAAGTGATAATTCTGAATTAGTCATGATCAATATTCCCCATTATTTTCCCAAGTCAGTAGTGAAATTCTCAAAATACTCAACAATTTAATTCACAATTTCCTGTCCTCTGTACTCATACACTGTCAATATATATATATAGATATATTATATGGGATGCCTGGTTTGAGCTGAAGATTGCTCTACAGTTGAATATCATATTCTGTTAGTTATAAGATTTATGTGATATCTATTTCATTGCCTTGATTCCTTGTCAGCTGGTTCTTTTTATCTCGCCTTCTGTCACAAAGTGGTGCGAGGAATGTGGTGTTATCGTTTGTCCATCAAGGCACAATTTGGGTTAAGAAGTCCTGCAGAGTTTGCCATTCATTCATATTGTGATAGGATGTTGATATTTTACAAGCTATTTATTTTTGGATCAATTGGATTTACTGTACAGTCAGAATGGTAAATTAATTTTTTTAAATATTATTTAAAATTTTAAATTTAAGTCCTATTTTCGTCAAAGTGGAAGTTGTAACATATGTGGTCCTCAAACATTCTTTGTTTTAATAAAAAAAACTTTATATATAACATAGGCTATACAGACTTAGCAATGGCTACAGTAACACAGAGATTGAGTATTGCCTACACGGGCACAATCAACCTGCTGCGATATTACCTCAATCAGTTGTCGGGGGACGTGGAGCAGTATATGTCCAACGACAAACCTGCCCTTAAGATTTTCAAGGCCGTCACTGTGCTTGTGGAACCGAAGATGGCTGTCGTAGAGGTAACATGTTGTCATTGGTTGATATCTCTGATAGTGTATATTAATAGTATTTTGAATATAGTGAATAAGTAGTCATTTCTCAATAAACGTTCAATATAGATATAACCACTTGTATTAATATAAAAAGAATAATTTGATCTTTGATGTAATTCAGTAGTTACATTTTGTTCCTGATCATCTTGCTGTCATTTAAGCAATGAACAGTGGTTTTAATGTTGTTATAGTCGATATGGCAGCAAGATGTATGGTGGGCAAATGGCATGGGAACCCGTTATAACAACATTAAAACCACTGTTCAATACTTATATTTACATTGTCTTACCATTTTCATCAACTTTGAAAAAAACTAAACCAACACAAAAAAATCCCGCCTCTTTTAATGTCACATGACCCACTGGGTGTTATAGCCTGAGGCACTGGGTGTTATAGGCGTATGGTGGCAACTGCCACTTAGCATTGTGTCAATGGGGAAATGCGGAGCAAATGTAAATATTTATAAATTGTAGGCTATAATTTCTAGAAGATGCCAGTGTAAACAATATGGTGACTTGTTCTACTTTCACTTTGGAAAATGCTGTCTAGAAACACAACACTTTTTATGCAACATTTCAATATTATATAATAATGTTAGTAATAAATGATTGTTCAATAGTGTTAGCAGATTACACCTACCATACAGCTCACCATAAATTAAACATGGTAGTCTGATATTTCATTTAAAATTCTGGGTTTGGACCTAAAATTAAAACTACATCTGGTACGGAAGCTGGAAATAACCGAAATTACAGAAGGAGTTAATAGAGATACTCTCTCAGAATGGATTTGTTCAGTACTGTGTTTCTGTGTTGTAGTGGGTTGCTAGCCCAGTGACTGTGTTTCTGTGTTGTAGTGGGTTGCTAGCCCAGTGACTGTATTTCTGTGTTGTAGTGGGTTGCTAGCCCAGTGACTGTGTTTCTGTGTTGTAGTGGGTTGCTAGCCCATGGCCAGTGACTGTGTTTCTGTGTTGTAGTGGGTTGCTAGCCCATGGCCAGTGACTGTGTTTCTGTGTTGTAGTGGGTTGCTAGCCCAGTGACTGTGTTTCTGTGTTGTAGTGGGTTGCTAGCCCATGGCCAGTGACTGTATTTCTGTGTTGTAGTGGGTTGCTAGCCCAGTGACTGTGTTTCTGTGTTGTAGTGGGTTGCTAGCCCATGGCCAGTGACTGTATTTCTGTGTTGTAGTGGGTTGCTAACCCAGTGACTGTGTTTCTGTGTTGTAGTGGGTTGCTAGCCCAGTGACTGTATTTCTGTGTTGTAGTGGGTTGCCAACCCAGTGACAGACATGTATGCTGATGCTGTGGTTACCGTAGTACTCCGAGCTGAGACAGACCCAATGCCACATAAATGTAAGTAACATCAGATTATTTGCTTCGTTTATTTTATGACTTATAAATGTAAAACAAGTTAATCTATTCATCATGCTTGTTGGTCTGTATGGAAGCGTGCGAGGGGTCTTACTGTGGGAGGAAACCAGAGTACCCGTAGCAAACACATGTGGTCAGACAAGTCACCATGTACATTTTCACATTCAATCAGGGAATCCAATCCCAGCTGCTTAATTAGGTGAAAGGCATATGTGTTACCACTGTGGCACCTGACCACTTTTGCTTTCCCCAGCGGTGGCCGAGTGGTTAAGGTGTCCCAACACTTTATCACTAGCCCTCTACCTCTGGGTTGCGAGTTCAAAACCATGTGGGGCAGTTGCCTGGTACTGACCGTAGGTCAGTGGTTTTTCTTCGGGTACTCCGGCTTTCCTCCACCTCCAAAACCAGGCAGTCCTTATATGACCCTGGCTGTTAATAGGGCAATAAACCAAACCAAACCAATTCACTTACAATTGGGAAAGTAACCCTTAGATTTCAAAGATAGTGTTATGTAGGTCACATTTTCTGTTGATATCTTACAGACGTACCACCAGCTGTGAAAGTGGACCGTGGCCATATCACAGAATGTTTAATTGAGATGTTCACCGACATGTTTGGAACAGAGAGTGTTGGAAAGTTCATAAAGGGAGACAAAATGACAATCACCATTGATGACAACACTGCTGTAATCAACATAGATACATTGGTAAGTAAAAACACTGATAACAAGGATTTTTGTGACCTTTTGTTCCTATGGTGTTTGGTTGCAATATTATTTGTTGCTATGGAGATTGGTTGCTATGGGGATTTGTTTTCAAATATTTCAATGTGTTGAGAATTTACTGCGTGGAGAGGATTGTTTCTATCACAAAATCTTCATTCAATATATTTTGAAAATAATGAAAATTTAATTATTGGCCTATTGATATTTCTTTTGACCTATGTTGATTGTCCTCTGTCACTTCTTAGGTATCAAAACTTCAGAACCTATTAAAGTACCAAGCCCTGGAAGGTAGAAACAGCAGTATGATGAACTTTCACTTTGGGCTTTATCTAACTATCAATTTGTATTCAATTTTGAAAGGCTTTTTTGTGTGTCTTTTACACAATCATTCTTAATCGGATTGATTGAGGTGAAATCATTGTCTGGTACTAGAATTGTGTTGTAATGCTGGAGGTGAATTTGTAGCCATTCATTACGAAAAAAACAAATCTTAAGTAAGTACTGTTTCTATTTCAGGATGTTAAATGTGAGGATGAAACTCTACAACAAGTTGTACAGACCAGCGTTTCCAAGTTAATGTTGGCCATATCTCCCGTCAAATAGCCATCACACTGACGGGTACATACATTAGGAACTATGGAAACTCTGGAGTCTGGACTAGAGACTGTTTACATGGGACCTCTGGAGTCTGGACTATAGACTGTTTACGTGGAACCTCTGGAGTCTGGACTACAGACTGTTTATGTGGGACCTCAGGAGTCTGGACTAGAGACTGTTCACGTCGAACCTCTGGAGTCTGGACTACAGACTGTCTACGTGGAACCTCAGGAGTCTGGACTAGAGACTGTTCACGTCGAACCTCTGGAGTCTGGACTAGAGACTGTTTACGTGGGACCTCAGGAGTCTGGACTAGAGACTGTTTACGTGGAACCTCTGGAGTCTGGACTAGAGACTGTTTACCTGGAACCTCTGGAGTCCGGACTACAGACTGTCTACGTGGAACCTCTGGAGTCTGGACTGTTTACAGTGGAACCTCTGGAGTCTGGACTATAGACTGTCTACGTGGAACCTCTGGAGTCTGGACTGTTTACAGTGGAACATTAGGAGTCTGGACTATAGACTGTTTACGTGGGACCTCAGGAGTCTGGACTAGAGACTGTTTACGTGGGACCTCAGGAGTCTGGACTAGAGACTGTTTACGTGGGACCTCAGGAGTCTGGACTACAGACTGTCTACGTTCGACCTCAGGAGTCTGGACTAGAGACTGTTTACGTGGAACCTATAGAGTCAAGACTATTGACTGTGAACAGTGGATCTTCTGTAGTTTGAACTATGGACTGTGTAAAGTGGAACCTCTGCAGTCTGGACTATAAAATTTGTACAGTGGAACATCTATTATGAGCTATAGATTGTGCACAGTGGAACCTCTTTAGTTCAGATAGAATTGAATATGTTAGTATATTGTATTGGGAAACTTATGTCGTTAAGGTTACAATAGAATATGTTGGGCAGTGTGCCATGGAACCTGTGTAGTCCTGACTACATAGAATACTTCAGGCAATGTTCTGTGGCATATCTGTAGTCCAGGCTACAATAGACTTTTGTCTGTACAGTGGAGTCTCTGTGGTATGAACCTTTCTTTCAAAATAATATGTGGGGAAATATTTTCCAGATCAGTGAATCTCCAAGACAGTAGTGGTCAGAAACTTTTCATATTGTTGAAATCTACACATGCTAGATTCTAGATTTTATAGTACAAAAGCGTCAAACTGACAAAATCATGCATAAGTTAGATCTGAGAGCAGATACAAGATACAATACAAACTTCAGAGAGGTAATAGCAGTTAGAAATTTAAGTTAATAACTTTATATACAAGTGTGAATACCAGTTTGTGCATTGGTACTGTTGGTCACATAGAGACCAGTGTACTATGGTACCACAAACTCTTCAACTCTTCTAAGAATGGTTTAACACCAGGGAAGCATGGTCACAGTTGTGAGGTAATTTCCCTTTATCCGGTCAGAAATCATGTGTTTCAGTTTTAATGTCAACGAAGTAAATTTTGTAAAATTTGGGTTTGTGTTCTATGAATTATTCTAATTTTGATTCTTTTTGATTCTGTAAAGTATTGTGTTGATTTGAGAGTGTGGTTTGTGAGAGAAGTATGGGAAGATGTAGTGCTAAGTCTAATGTATCTGATGAGATTTTATCTTTTAATATTGTTTCTAGGCAGGTACAGTTAACAACGTTTTCTGTTTCTTCGAAGATGTACAAACCTGTACCAGTTGTTTTTCACTCATTCCGGCTACATTTGTATTAAAGAGGCAGCTCATATTTTGTCCAATCATTTCATTAGATGAACCAACTCCCCGATTTGTGTTGATATTGAAGGACTACCTTATTACAAATTTTCAGTAAGGAGAAGTTATACAGATAATGACAACCTGGTATTTCTAAGAAACGAAAATATTTAATACGATATACATGTACATGTATCTAATCATGTATTGCAGAACAAATGCAAGCTGTATATTGTATTTGAAACATCAAAGTCCATCGCCATGAGTACTAGTTGAAACACCTTACTCCATCAAATAATTTAGTTGGGGTCTAAACATTCTTTTTAGGTCATCTGACCCAAAGGGTCAGGATGACCTATAGTCATCGTGCTTCGTCCGTCGTCGTCCGCCGTCCGCCGTGCGCCGTGCGCCGTCCGTAAACTTTTTCTTTCAAAACGCTACTCCTCCTTAACGCTTGGGTGGATTACTTCCAAATTTGGTTTGAAGCATCATTGGGGGAGGGCAATCATATTTTATATAAATGAGGCTGGTCTGACCCCTGGGGCCAGAAGGGCGGGGCGCCGAAAAGGGAACTTAGGTGAATATTGCTATAAAATCCTACTCCTCCTTTACCCTTGGGTGGATTACAACTAAATTTGGTTGGAAACATCATTGGGGGAGGGCGGTCATATTTTATATAAATGAAGTTGGTGTGACCCCTGGGGCCTGAGGGGCGGGGCCCCAAAAGGGGAACTTTGATGAAATTTTGCTATAAAATCCTACTCCTCCTTAACCCTTTGGTGGATTTCAACCAGATATTGTGTGAAACATCATTTGGGGAGGATGATCATATTTTATATAAATGAGGCTGGTGTGACCCCTAGGGCCTGAGGGGCGGGGCCCCAAATGGGGAACTTTGATGAAATTTTGCTATAAAATCCTACTCCTCCTTAACCCTTTAGTGGATTTCAACCAGATATGTTGTGAAACATCATTTGGGGAGGGCGGTCATATTTTATATAAATGAGGCTAGTGTGACCCCTGGGGCCTGAGGGGCGGGGCCCCAAATGGGGAACTTTGATGAAATTTTGCTATAAAATCCTACTCCTCCTTAACCCTTTGGTGGATTTCAACCAGATATTGTGTGAAACATCATTGGGGGAGGGTGGTCATATTTTATATAAATGAGGCTGGTGTGGCTCCTGGGGCCTGAGGGGCAGGGCCCCAAAAGGGGAACTTTTATGAAATTTTGCTATAAAATCCTACTCCTCCTTAACCCTTTGGTGGATTTCAACCAGATATTGTGTGAAACATCATTGGGGGAGGGTGGTCATATTTTATATAAATTAGGCTGGTGTGGCCCCTGGGGCCAGAAGGGCAGGGCCCCAAAAGGGGAACTTTGATGAAATTTTGCTTTACAATACTACTCCTCCTAACCCCCATAGTGAATTATTACCAAATTTGGTGTGAAACATCATTGGAGGAGGACAATCATATTTTATATAAATGAGGCTGGTTTGACCCCTAGGGCCAGAGGGGCGGGGCCCCAAAAGGGGAACTTTGGTGAATTTTTGCTATAAATCCTACTTCTCTCTAACCCTTGGGTGGATTAATACGAAATATGGTGTGAAACATCCTTTGGGAAGGGTGGTCATATTTTATATAAACGAGGCTAGTGAGACCCCTGGGGCCTTAGGGGCAGGGCCCCAAAAGGGGAACTTTGGTGAATATTTTCTGTTAAATCCTAATCCTCCCTAACCTTTTGGTGGATTACAACCTAATTTGATGTGAAATATAAGGTGACGGCAATCATATTTTTTAATGAGACAGGTTTGACCCCTGGGGAAAAAAAGATGGGGCAAAAGGAGCGCTTAGGTTAAACATTTCTTTAAAATGCAATTCCTCCTTAATGCCTTAATTGATTACAACTATATTTAGCATGAAACATCATTGGGGAAAGGCAATCCTAATTGATATAAATGAGTCTTGTCTGACCCATTGGGACACAGAGGGGCATGCCCCAAAAATGGGAACTTGGCTAAAATTTTGCTTTATGATGCTGCTCTTCCTGGACAAGCTAAATGGATAAAACCAAATTTGATCTAAAACATAACTGGCTGCGATAAATGATTTATGGTAATAATGCTGGATTGAGGGGTGTATCCCTGCTGTAAGTGTAAGTGTTTGTCAGATGACCGTTAAGGCCCATGGGCCTCTTGTTAATTAATATCATCCTGACAATTGAAAGGTGATATTTACAATATGCCATGCTAGGGTCAATTCATGAATTGTGATAATGTACTGTTAGTATTTGTAATTTAATTTGGGCGAACTTGATTCTAGCTTGCCGTTTGTGCTGTTTGCCGGTTTTGAGCTTGCCGCCGGCACGTACATTCAAGCAAAGCGGCTAAGATGCAATATGGCCGACATAGACCAAAACATATTTATCTTTATTCATTTATAAATAAACATATTTCAAAAGCATTGTAAACATTGAACGCTGTCGAATATTCAAAATCAACTTATTTTGCAATAAATATGACTAAAATAGCCTTACAGACTCAAAACAAGTTGAAATTCTTTAACTTCTCACTTAATCTAATCTTTCGGTTGAACGCGTCGCCAGCTTGTGTGCCGGTGCTTCCAAACCGACAGGAATTTACACCGATTGGCATGTGCCAAAATTGTGCGCGCATATTCGGGACACAATAAAGTAATTTTGCTGCCTTTCTGCCTTGCCACCGGCACATCAGAATCAAGTTTGCCCACTGTTACAGTATATGCTATGCATATTATGCAAAACAATTGTAATTTGAGTGAGATGAAGTTTTTTTTACATTATACTGGTTAACTATGTAAAACAAAACAAAAGTTAAAAAAAAACAAGCTTACTCTAGCTAAGTTACAATGAGCTCCTGTACATGTTTAAATTTTAAAATTAGAAATATTTTATATTAAAACAAAATTTTGTTTTTGTATTTAAAAAAGACTTTGGTGAGAATCGCATAACAGAGTACTTGACAATGACTTTGAAGTGAAGCCTTTAATATGACATCTGCCCTTTTCTGTAAATGTTTACCTACATCTTTGAGAGGTCAATTTGTGATGGAACATTTTGGAATTGAAATCAGGCTGATTGCTAACCATACACATATTAAATCATAAAGCCCTTCAAGCCATTTTCCAAAGCTCATCCATAATCAACCGGATCAGAAAATCTTACGTTTAGATCATGATTAATCTTCGTAAACGATAAACACTGGTTCATCTAGTCATATTGAACTGTAAAATACAATAAACAGAAGTGGTCCATCTCCATATTATCCTTTTATTGTTAGATTGAACAGAAAACTAGAAACTTCTTATTTTGAGAGAGAGCTATTAGAGTCATTTTAATAGAGATTATGACGTGTACAGGAAGATAGCATTATCATCACATCATCCATCATTATTGTTGTTGTCATCTCGACCATATACAGAAGAATTGTTGTTATTAAAATGATAATTTCTAATCCCATTGTCTGTGCTTTCTTTGATTATAACTCGATTGAACCATGAAGAATCATCTGCTCTTGGTGTGGGATTACCTAGTTCGTCTCACCACTGTTTTGTCACTCTGCAGTTTATAATTTATGAGACTTAACGTAACATAGCTGTCTTGGTTTTTAACTCACCTGGTCCGACGGACTGATGAGCTAACTGCCGTGGCAGAGTGTCCCTCGTCCTACATCCGTTGTCTGTCAACTTTACAGTACTAGTCATGAACCACGTTCAGAGCAGATTTGAAGCAAATTTAGCGTGGAGCATCCTTGGGTGAAGAAGAACCAGTTTTGTTTAAACAATGGGCCTAGCCCTCCAGAAGACTTGGGGTCAGGCCAAATGGAAAATATGCACCAAATTGGTTAAAATTATTATTCTCTAGGAATGAAAGGATTAGGTCCATATTAGGTCTTGAAGCCTCCTTGGGTAAAGGAGAACCAATTTTGTATAAACTGTTGCCATTGGCATAGTCCCCAGGGGTGGGGCCAAATGGGAAATATGCACCAAATTGGCTAAAATCTATGCGTGAAAATTGGAAGTTTGTAACACTGAATTTGAAGGTATGCGTTGCAAACTTGACAAAAAATGAAAGATTTGGCAGCAAAGGGTGTTGGGATAGACAAACAACAATCGCATGTTATTTCTATCGTTGATGAGGATAAAATGTGGAAATGTGGTATTTCAAGTTCTGATACTCTGGACAAACTATGTGATACACTTCTGTACCTTTTGGGTCTGAATTTTGCTCTAAGGGGAGGACAGGAAAATTACAGTCTAATTTGGATTTTGTTATAAATACGATATTGATACAGTATTAAAATGAAGCATCGCAGTTTGATTTTATTGTTCTCATTACACTCTCAGTTGGATATTTGACTATCCAACGGTTAACACCATTGGATTGTGAAATATCCAACTGACCATCATTGGATAGTGAAACTATACATTTACTGTACACAAAGGACGACATCACAGGATTTTTAGCTCACCTGGTCCGAAGGACCAAGGTGAGCTTATGCCATACCGTGGCGTCCGTCCGTCCGTCCGTCCGTCAACAACTGACTTATTTGACTTCTTCATAACCGCTGATCGGAATTTGAACAAATTTGGTCAGAAGCATCCCTATGGGTAGGGGACTCAAAATTGTACAAATGATGGGGCTGACCCCATGGGGGCCTCTGAGGCGGGGCCAAAAGGGGTCAATTTGGCGCTATTGATATAAACGACTTCTTCTCTGAAACCAAGCAATGGCTATCGCTGATATTTGCCTGGTAGCATCACTATAGGGTGGGGATTCAAAATTGTACAAATAATGGGGCTGACCCCCAAGGGGCCTGAGGGGCGGGGCCAAATGTGGTCAATCCGGCTATATTGATATAAATGACTTCTTCTCTGAAACCAAGCAATGGCTATCGCTCATATTTGCCTGGTAGCATTACTATGGGGTGGGGATTCAAAATTGTACAAATGATGGGGCTGACCCCCCAGGGGCCTGAGTGGCGGGGCCAAATATGGTCAATCCGGCTATATTGATATAAACGACTTCTTCTCTGAAACCAAGCAATAGCTATCGCTCATATTTGCCTGGTAGCATCATTATGGGGTGGGGACTCAAAAATGTACAAATGATGGGGCTGACCCCCCAAGGGGCCTGAGGGGCAGGGCCGAATGTAGTCAATCTGGCTATATTAATATAAACGACTTCTCTGAAACCGAGGTATGGCTGTCGCTCATATTTGCCTGGTAGCATCACTATGGGGTGGGGATTCAAAATTGTACAAATGATGGGGCTGACCCCCTAGGGGCCTGAGGGGCGGGGCCAAATATGGTCAATCGGGCTATATTCATATAATTGACTTCTTCTCTGGAACCAAGCAATGGATATAGGGGTCAATTTGGCTGAATTGATTTAAGCAACTTATTCTCTGATACTTAGCAATGGTTTGAATGGTAGCATCCTATTTGGGTAGGGATTCAAAATTGCATAAAGGAAGGAGCTGACCCCCCCCCCCCCCCAATGTACATGTACCCATATAAAATGCTTATGATATATATTGACATAGCAATACCAGCAACACATATACTTAAGCATCATTCTTGTTTCATATCTCATGAAACCAGGTGAGCGATACAGGCCCTCTGGGCCTCTTGTTTTAAAGTAAAGTTTACCCCCTCCTCAGGGCCAAACGTGTGACCCCAGGGTCATGAAATTCACAATTTTGGTAAAGCACCTTAAGACCCTCCGTCTATGAAGAGTATTTGATTCCACCATATCTGAGAGTAGAGAAGAAGATTTTTGAAGTTTCAGTCAATTTGACCCTTTTTGGCCCCGCCCCTCAGGCCCTGGGGGTCAGTCAGGGCCAACATGTGCATACCAACAAACAGCCATCCCAGGCTGATAATGTCAACCAAGTTGGAATGAATTCCAATAAAAATCCAATAAATAATTTTCAAAAATGTGATTTCCCAATATAAACTATAGTAAAGTTTACCCCCTCCCCAGGGTCATGAAATTCACAATTTTAGTAAAGCACCTTATAAGAGCCTTCCATCTATGAAGAGTGTTTGATTCCACCATATCTGAGAGTAGAGAAGGACGATTTTTGAAGTTTTATTCAATTTGACCCTTTGTGGCCCCGCCCCTCAGGCCCTGGGGGTCCGAGTCAGGGCCAACATGTGCATACCGACAAACAGCCATCCCACGCTTATAATGTCAACGAAGTTAGAATAAATTCCAATAGAAATCCAATAAATGATTTTCAACAAGAGGCCCAGAGGGCCTGTATCGCTCACCTGGTTTCATGATATATGAAACAAGAACTATGCTGAAGTATATTTGTCACTGTTATTGCTATGTCAATATATCATAAGCATTTTATATGGGTACATGAACATTGATTTTATTGTAATTCTCAAAATGTCAATTTAGCCAAGTTGATCCCTTTTGGCCCCGTCCCTCAGCCCCACGGGGGGTCAGCCCCACCATTTGTACAATTTTGAATCCTGACCCCAAGGGGGTGCTACCAGGCAAATATGAGCAATATCCATTGCTTGGTTTCGTAGGAGAAGTCGTTTTTATCAATCTAGCTAAACAGGCCCTTTTTGGCCACGCCCCTAAGACTCCCGGGGGGTCAGCCCCACCATTTGTACAATTTTGAATTCCTACCCCAAGTAGGTGCTACCAGGCAAATATGAGCGATAGCCATTGCTTGGTTTCAGAGAAGAAGTCGTTTATATCGATATAGCCCAATTGACCACATTTGGCCCAACCCCTCAGGCCCCTGGGGGATCAGCTCAACCATTTGTTCAAATTTCAATTCCTACCCCAAGTAGGTGCTACCAGGCAAATATGAGCGATATCCATTGCTTGGTTTCAGAGAAGAAGTCGTTTATATCAATATAGCTAAATTAACCCCTTTTGGCCCTGCCCCGGATGTCCCCAGGGGGTCAGCCCAATCATTTGTACAATTTTGAATCCCCACCCCATAGTGATGCTACCAAGCAAATATGAGCAATATCCATTGCTCGGTTTCAGAGAAGAAGTCGTTTATATCAATATAGCTAAATTAACCCCTTTTGGCCCCGCCCCGGATGTCCCCAGGGGGTCAGCCCCATCATTTGTACAATTTTGAATCCCCACCCCATAATGATTCTGGGCAAATATGAGTGATAGCCATTGCTTGGTTTCAGAGAAGAAGTCGTTTATATGAATATAGCCGGATTGACCACATTCGGCCCCGCCCCTCAGGACCCTGGGGGGTCAGCCCCATCATTTGTACAATTTTGAATCCCCACCCCATAGTGATGCTACCAGGCAAATATGAACGGTAGCCATTGGTTGGTTTCAGAGAAGAAGTCGTTTATATAAATATAGCCGGATTGACAACATTCGGCCCCGCCCCTCAGGCCCCTGGGGGGTCAGCCCCATCATTTGTACAATTTTGAATCCCCACCCCATAGTGATGCTACCAAGCAAATATGAGCAATATCCATTGCTCGGTTTCAGAGAAGAAGTCGTTTATATCAATATAGCTAAATAAACCCCTTTTGGCCCCGCCCTGGATGTCCCCAGGGGGTCAGCCCCATCATTTGTACAATTTTGAGTCCCCTACCCATAGGGATGCTTCTGACCAAGTTTGTGCAAATTCCGATCAGCGGTTATGAAGAAGAAGTCAAATAAGTCAATTGTTGACGGACGGACGACGGACGAACGGACGGACGACAGACGGACGGAAGAACGACGGACGCCACGGTATGGCATAAGCTCACCTTGGTCCTTCGGACCAGGTGAGCTAAAAATGTGATTTCCCTATATAAACTAGTAAAGTTTACCCCCTCCCCAGGGTCATGAAATTCACAATTTTGGTAAAGCACCTTAAGACCTTTCCATCTATAAAGAGTGTTTGATTCCACCATATTTGAGAGTAGAGAAGAAGATTTTTGAAGTTTTAGTCAATTTGACCCTTTTTGGCCCCGCCTCTCAGGCCCCTGTGGGGTGGGGACCATATAATTCACAATTTTAGTTGACCTTTAGCTATAGAAGCTCCCTGCCAAATTTCATTGAATTTGGTTCAGCGGTTTTGGAGAAGAAGTTGAAAATGTAAATTGTTTATGGACGCACAACGGACAAAAGGCGATTAGAATAGTCTCAGGTGACCTAAAAAGGATTTTGTGTGAAGCATTCTTTGGTGAAGGGGATCCAATTGGGTGTAAAACAGTGAGTCTGGCCATGCCAGGAGCCTAAAAGGGGAAATATATATCAAATTTTTCCTAATCTTTCTGTAGAAATGTAGAGTTTTCCCATACTTTAACTGCCATTTCCAGGTGAGCAATACAGGCCCTCTGGGCCTCGCGTCTTTCAGTAATGTGCATAATTAGGCGCTGTGCACAGATAATTTAAATAATTAAACATTTGATGATGGACCAGGGATGAAAGGCAATAGGAGCATCATCACCATCATCAGATGGTGGGCTAAAAACAAGATGTCACACACAATATCTCTGATGCTTTATTTATATACTGAAAATGATCTCCGTATATTTCACCTCAATTCATCAGTAGCTTATATAGCAACTTAATACCATAGAAAGACACTCTCAACTAAAACACACCTTAGAAAGACGCTCCCAACCAAAACATACCTTAGAAAGACTCTCAACCAAAACATACCTCAGAAATAAAGACACTCTCAACCAAAACAATTCATATTGTTATTCATACAATCATCATTCATTCATACAACATAAATATTTATGATACCTCAACGAAACTTCAGCATGTAAATTGATCAGATCATCGCCTGTTACATGTAAATGCAAATATATTAATTTACTAAACAATTCTAATTTAACTATTCTGGATTTCAAGAGAAACCAGATTAGCGTGGCTATTTATAATTCAGTATTATGTTTGTGTCTCATATAAATGGAGGAATATGCCAAGTACATTTTATTTGGATTTACCCTAAAAAAAAATCATGATAACTTTGTTAGTCATTATTTGCATATACGTTGACAAATAATAAAAAATCCCAATAATTCAGTAAATTTGGTAGCAATATCAAATATAAAAAGTGGTATGAAATACAAAGAAATTAAAACAGGTGGTGTCAGAAGACAAAATAGCTCACAGAGTGAGTTGAAATTCGTAATTAGTTTTTTAAAAGTATATTCGTATTGACCTGTTTTGTAAAAACTTTAACCTAGTTGTCTATATATGGACAGCACTAATACCCACAATACATTGAATAGTGATAGCTCTGCTGGACTTCATCCATGTAAGCTAAAAATGACTTAGATGTGTGGATATGGAGTTAAATCAATGAAGTTGTGATATGCATGGCTGACTGAACAGATGACAGACAAATATACCGATTCCCCTTGCACTATTTTGTAGGTCACGATTTACAGTAAAATATTTTTCTGTATGGATTTTAATGTTTTCCTCAACACAAGGGATAGACCTTTTGACCTCAATGTATTATAATATGGATGATATTTTATAATGTCTACATTTTTTAAGCAGGATACAACAATAGATAAATGAATACAGGTACAGTAATGTAAATATGACAACTGTGTTGTCCCCTACACAACAATAGGTGGGCACTGACCAACTAGATTACATAATGCTGGAAATCATTAAACAGTGCAGCTGTTGTGTCCAGTTATATAATGAGAGATAATGAAAATTGGAAATATGACGGGTGCGTTTTAGAGATAGTGAATGAATTCAACTATCTAGGAGTTTTATTGAATTATAATGGAAAATTTAAACAAACACAGAAAAAAATATCTGAACAAGGTCGTAAAGCATTATTTGCATTAATGAGGGCATGTAAGAAACAGTATTTTAATATTGAGACTCAATTAGCAGTGTTTGATACATATGTCAGTAGCATAGTCAACTATGGTTCAGAAATATGGGGATTCCATAAAGGCCCTGATATCGAAAAACTTCATGTCAATTTTTGTAAAAGGTTGTTAGGTGTGCGCAAATCTACTCCAAATATGATGGTATATTTCGAATTAGGCCGTTATCCATTGTACATAACAAGGAAACTTAGAATTTTTAAATATTGGTTTAAATTGCTCAATACTGAAAATTGTATATTGAAATCGTGTTATGAAAATATGATCCTATTTAAGGACCAATGGGTCTGTGAAATCAAAGATGATTTTAATCGCTTAGGCTTAGGTTATATTTGGGACGCGCAGAATGGAAACTTTTGCAATAATTAAGGAAAGATTATTTGACATTTTTAATCAAAATGGATATAGCGCTATTATAGATATGTCGAAAGGTTTGCTTTACAGGGAATAAAATGATAAAATTCTATTACAATCGTATCTAACAAAATCAGTTAATATCAGCTATACGAAAGAAATTGCTCGGCTCAGACTGTCAGCTCACAAGTTGAATATTGAATCTGGGCGATATGTTGGCATTGATAGAAGTAACAGAGTTTGTACTCTATGTAATCTTAATGATATAGAAGACGAATTCCATTTTGTTTTAGTTTGTACTAGGTATTCTGATTTAAGACGGAAGTATTTAAAATATTATTATAGAAATAATCCAAGTGTATATAAGCTTACTCAATTACTTAATACAAATAATGTTAAAGACTTGTGTAATCTTGGGAAATATCTGTTAGCAGCAAATAAGTGCCGATCACAAGCATATACATGTATATATATATTGTAATAATAATATTGATTGATGTTACTATTATATTATATTATTGCTTTGTTCATTCTCCTGTGGCCAATTTAACATTTTGTATATATGTAAATATCCTGTATACATATGTTTACAATGATGAGTCGTAAGACTTAAAGTAATAAATGAACTTGAACTTGAGTTATCTATAAAATACAAGAGGCCCATGGGGCCTGTATCACTCACCTGGTTGGATTAGACTAAATGTCAAAATAATGTTCATGTTCAACTCATTTTATTTGTAAATCTCAAACAATACTATATATGGTTATAGTGTGGGGATCCCAACTGCTTTAAAGAAATAATGAAGTCCAGACTCTCTATGGTCTGAAAGATCTCAAGAACATGCATTCATCACTTTATGACTAGTAGCGATTTAAAGGCATTACCTCTATTTCCCCTGTTGGGCCCCGCCCCTTTGGTCCTGGGGGGGTCAGAGTCACCATTTATGCAAAATCTGTTCCCCTTCCCCAAAGGATGTTTCTGACTAAATTGGGTTCAAATCCAATTATAACTTTATGACAAGTAGCGATTTAAAGGAATGACCTCTATTTCCCCTATGGGGCCCCGCCCATTTGGGCCCTCGGGGGTCAGAGTCACCATTTATGCAAAATCTGTTCCCCTTCCCCCAAGGAGGCTTAAGACCAAATTGGGTTCAAATCCATTCATGACTTTTTGACTAATAGCGATTTAAAGGCATTGCCTCTATTTCACCTATTGGGTCCCGCCCCTTTGGCCCCTCAGGGGTCAGAGTCACCATTTATGCAAAATTTGTTCCCCTTCCCCCAAGGATGTTTCTGACCAAATTGGGTTCAAAAACGTCAGGTGATCTGGGCTGCATTTATACGGTGATCAATACCATCTGGTTTAACACAGGAGTAATGGGAGACTGTCACACAGAATGTAAATATAACTTTATGACTAGTAGCGATTTGAAGCAAATGTTGACGGACTGACGACGGACGCCGCGCCATGGCATCAGCTCACCGGACCCGAAGGTCCGGTGAGCTAATAAAATGACAATTCAAACTACCACAGTATGTTTTGTAAAGGAAGTTTTCATTGGTCCACAAATCTATTTAAGAAAACTAATTCCCCTCTTGCACTTTTTGGTTTGTCATTGGCCATGGATCCTAATTCTTATAAAATCATTCAATATGTAAAATTAAGTTGCAGTAACAAAACTTTGGAGAAATCTGTTGAAGTTTTAAAATCATGAGTAAATATTTTCTTACGAATGTACAAAATGCTCATTACAAAGAGAAATAACAAAATATTGATAACATTACAAGGTACACTTTAGTCCATCTCTAGTCACTCATTATCATTATAATCATCAGGAATCTTTATAAAACTTCCAACATTCAGGATCTTCAAAATTTAAAACGTTCTTCTGCACAAATACACCTTGTGTAATCTAATACGCTGTCTACTTTGAATGGTTGACTTGTGTTTGATCAACACTAGTTTTCCCATATATCCTGCAACCCTACAATAAAAACAGTATACCAACCACATTTACAAAATGTTCATGTGCACTTCAACCCATTTTATCACATAGGGATTGAAAGTTGTCTTTTCAGCTTTACTGGTAATTATGCTGGTATGACGGCAAATAGGTTACATCCATACAATCAATACATTTTCTTCAATTTCCTAATAGTATTAAAACATACTTCCAAATCTCACCCAATAAAATCAAACATGACTTCATCTTTCATTTCTACCACAAGACAATTGGGACAAAATGTGGTATGGTTCAATACAAAATAACATTAATTATCAATATAACAGTATAGCAATGTCAATATTTGATATACATGTATATTACACAGACAAATGACTGACATTTATACTGTCTACTCTAAATGCATTGAGACATACATGTCAGTGTTACACACAAACGTAGTGATAGACATCACACAAACATAGGTTTAAATTAACCACATAATACAGATATACTTTGCTTCAGTCAATCTTATTTTTACATTTTTTACACTTGAATGCTCTGCACTAACATAAAATTGTGCTAAATATAGTTATTGTACATAGTTTCTATTGCCTGTTTTGTTTGTTTTTTCAATTCAACAATGAACTAATCGTTGGAATTTCATAATACCTGTCAGGAACTTATGACCAGAATTTATCTGCTTTTATAACATAGAAGGTTTATACCGAGCTATTTCCACTAAATATTAACTCTGATTTTGATTTTCAATTTACATCAATGACTCCACAAGCTAAAGATATAACCCGGACCTCCTGCTTACTAGTCTTATGCTGACAACAAATAGAGCTGAAGAGAAGTTCTCTCTAGCCAAGTGATATACAAGTGTATATTGCAGCTTGTATTTACCAGGGTTATATACTCTTTTTTCAAGAAAGAACTAGTAAGAGCAAAGCTTGTGGTGCAAGGACTTTCCCCAGGTCCCTACATGTACGCTAATGTAACAATAGACAAGATGTCAATGCTTCAACTAAGATTGAACCAAGGACCTCTGGCTTACTAGCTATGTGTAGTCTTACGCAATAACTATAGATGGAGCTACAGAGAAGATCTCTCAATCCAAGTGGTAGAGTATACTGAAGCTAGTACATGTATTATCAGGGATACATATCACGTCATTATGAGAATGGCAATACAATTATCAGACTAAAATGTAAATAAAAGGCGATTGTGACATAGAGTATTACTCCATACAATTATTTTGAATTATCTCAACTAGGTGAATTCAATCTTTCTGATATATAAAAATTAGGTATTTTTTTCACTGACAGCATTTACATGTCTCCAGTAATATCAGCATTAAGAAAAATAACCATAATTCTATATTTCAACAACTTACATATATATATAATTATCACTTGTCTTATCAAATAGGACTCCTCACTTGATTCCATACTATTCCATTGTATAACACGTTACTTTGTGCATTGTAGAGATTACCCAGCTGTGATGTCACTTGTTCCTTTTGTAGATTTTGTTAGCGAAGTCAGTAAAGACATCCTTAGGGAGCTGGCCCTGGAATGACTGGATGTCTTTGTTGAGTTCTCTGTAACTCTCCTCCTCATAGTCACGGTAAACCTGCTCTAAGTCCAAGGCTTTGTACACAGCCTTCACATTTAACACTTTCTCCTCCTCAGCTTGTCCATAGTTCTCCTGGTCAAACAGTAAATACAATTATACTTCAGCTCTTTTGTTTAATTTTTTATCTGTTGACTACGTATAAATGATGTTAATTCATCAACAATTAATACAACTTATGAATATAGAACTTAATTTACAATTAGTAAATACATTGTATGTTGTTATTCTTTATACCTGTGAGGTCTGTTATTACGTATGTGTGTATCTTACCTGTAAGATCTGTCGTTACTGTGTAGGTGTGTATCTTACCTGTAATGTCTGTCATTACTGTGTAGGTGTATATTACCTGTAAGGTCTGTCGTTACTGTGTAGGTGTGCATCTTACCTGTAATGTCTGTCGTTACTGTGTAGGTGTGTATCTTACCTGTAATGTCTGTCGTTACTGTGTAGGTGTGTATCTTACCTGTAATGTCTGTCGTTACTGTGTAGGTGTGTATCTTACCTGTAATGTCTGTCGTTACTGTGTAGGTGTATATTACCTGTAAGGTATGTCGTTACTGTGTAGATGTAATATATATTACCTGTAAGGTCTGTCGTTACTGTGTAGGTGTGTATCTTACCTGTAATGTCTATCGTTACTGTGAAGGTGTGTATCTTACCTGTAATGTCTGTCGTTACTGTGTAGGTGTGTATCTTACCTGTAAGATCTGTAGTTACTGTGTATGTGTGTATCTTACCTGTAAGATCTGTCGTTACTGTGTAGGTGTGTATTACCTGTAAGATCTGTCGTTACTGTGTGGGTGTATATCTTACCTGTAAGATCTGTCATTACTGTGTAGGTGTGTATATATCTTACCTGTAATGTCTGTCGTTACTGTGTAGGTGTGTATCTTACCTGTAATGTCTGTCGTAACTGTGTAGGTGTGTATCTTACCTGTAATGTCTGTCGTTACTGTGTGGGTGTGTATCTTACCTGTAATGTCTGTCGTTACTGTGTAGGTGTGTATCTTTCCTGTAATGTCTGTCATTACTGTGTGGGTGTGTATCTTACCTGTAATGTCTGTCGTTACTGTGTAGGTGTGTATCTTACCTGTAATGTCTGTCATTACTGTGAAGGTGTGTATCTTACCTGTAATGTCTGTCATTACTGTGTAGGTGTGTATCTTACCTGTAAGGTCTGTCTCTGTCATTACTGTGTAGGTGTGTATCTTACCTGTAATGTCTGTCGTTACTGTGTAGGTGTGTATCTTACCTGTAATGTCTGTCGTTACTGTGTGGGTGTGTATCTTACCTGTAATGTCTGTCGTTACTGTGTAGGTGTGTGTTTTACCTGTAAGATCTGTTGTTACTGTGTAGGTGTGTATCTTACCTGTAAGATCTGTCGTTACTGTGTGGGTGTATATCTTACCTGTAAGATCTGTCATTACTGTGTAGGTGTGTATATATCTTACCTGTAATGTCTGTCGTTACTGTGTAGGTGTGTATCTTACCTGTAATGTCTGTCATTACTGTGTAGGTGTGTATCTTACCTGTAATGTCTGTCGTTACTGTGTGGGTGTGTATCTTACCTGTAATGTCTGTCGTTACTGTGTGGGTGTGTATCTTACCTGTAATGTCTGTCGTTACTGTGTAGGTGTGTATCTTAACTGTAATGTCTGTCGTTACTGTGTAGGTGTGTATCTTACCTGTAATGTCTGTCGTTACTGTGTGGATGTGTATCTTACCTGTAATGTCTGTCGTTACTGTGTGGGTGTGTATCTTACCTGTAATGTCTGTCGTTACTGTGTGGGTGTGTATCTTACCTGTAATGTCTGTCGTTACTGTGTGGGTGTGTATCTTACCTGTAATGTCTGTCGTTACTGTGTAGGTGTGTATCTTACCTGTAATGTCTGTCGTTACTGTGTAGGTGTGTATCTTACCTGTAATGTCTGTCATTACTGTGTGGGTGTGTATCTTACCTGTAATGTCTGTCGTTACTGTGTAGGTGTGTATCTTACCTGTAATGTCTGTCATACTGTGAAGGTGTGTATCTTACCTGTAATGTCTGTCATTACTGTGTGGGTGTGTATCTTACCTGTAATGTCTGTCATTACTGTGTAGGTGTGTATCTTACCTGTAATGTCTGTCGTTACTGTGTAGGTGTGTATCTTACCTGTAATGTCTGTCGTAACTGTGTAGGTGTGTATCTTACCTGTAATGTCTGTCGTTACTGTGTGGGTGTGTATCTTACCTGTAATGTCTGTCGTTACTGTGTAGGTGTGTATCTTTCCTGTAATGTCTGTCATTACTGTGTGGGTGTGTATCTTACCTGTAATGTCTGTCGTTACTGTGTAGGTGTGTATCTTACCTGTAATGTCTGTCATTACTGTGAAGGTGTGTATCTTACCTGTAAGGTCTGTCATTACTGTGTAGGTGTGTATCTTACCTGTAAGGTCTGTCATTACTGTGTAGGTGTGTATCTTACCTGTAAGATCTGTCGTTACTGCGTAGGTGTGTATCTAACCTGTAAGATCTGTTGTTACTGTGTAGGTCGTTACTGTGTAGGTGTGTATCTTACCTGTAAGATCTGTCATTACTGTGTAGGTGTGTATCTTACCTGTAAGATCTGTCGTTACTGTGTAGTTGTGTATCTTACCTGTAATGTCTGTCGTTACTGTGTAGATGTGTATCTTACATGTAATGTCTGTCATTACTATGTAGGTGTATATTACCTGTAAGATCTGTCGTTACTGTACGGGTGTGTATCTTACCTGTAATGTCTGTCGTTACTGTGTAGGTGTGTATCTTACCTGTAATGTCTGTCGTTACTGTGTAGGTGTATATTACCTGTAAGATCTGTCTTTACTGTGTGGGTGTGTATCTTACCTGTAATGTCTGTCGTTACTGTGTAGGTGTGTATCTTACCTGTAATGTCTGTCGTTACTGTGTAGGTGTTTATCTTACCTGTAATGTCTGTCGTTACTGTGTAGGTGTGTATCTTACCTGTAAGGTCTGTCGTTACTGGGTAGGTGTGTATCTTACCTCTAAGATCTGTCGTTGCTGTTGTGTAACCTTGGAGAGAGCTTGTAGAATTAACCAGCTACATTTGTTGTCCTGGATGTCAGTTCCAATCTTACCCATGACCTTTGGGTCACCAAAACAATCCAGGTAGTCATCCTGTAACAAATTGTCACCCCAACATGTCAGATTTATTTAATATATTAGTAAGGGTGGGAGTTTTCCTTAAATACAAATATTCAAAGAGGTACTATTAAAAATAGAGAACAAACATTCATTCAATTACACATACAAGCAGTGACATAGTCATGAAGCTATAAAATTCATTATGTGCATGGATTTCCTGAGAAACCATCTCTGCATCACCCATCTCCGATTTTCCATTACCACTACAGGTGAAGAAGTCCGTCAAACATGGGACATTAGTTTAGTTAAGACAAAATCATAGAACATAAATGCCATTTACAGACAGAATATCATTTTTTTTTCATCTTACCTGAATTTGATAAAATATTCCCATTTTCAATAAAATGGCCTTGGCAGCCTCATGTGTGACTGTGTCTTTGATTCCAGCCTGATATTTGAAAATAGGGAAGGTTTTTTTTTAGAAATTACACCATGAAAATGCCTCTATTTTTCATAATTATTTCATTCATTTATAATAAGTATTGAACTGTATATGTTACCTGGTGCTAGTAAAAGTCTTATTTGC